>NW_008794089.1:1356994-1436418 GCF_000699145.1 Aptenodytes forsteri
CTTGACCTAGAGGGCAGGGGGTGGGTGGGGGGGGGGGGGGGGAGAAAATCAATCTCAAGTGCAAAAGGGTAGCTTACATGCCTTGTGCAGCTGTGCAACTGTCCCAGAGCTGCCTGCTTGAGTTATGGCTCATAATTTTCATGGAAAGTTCTCACAGTTCGTGACCCAGGAGATCCCAAACATATGATTTAATCGGGCATTAGTCAATGTCGAATTTTTCCTTTCCCAGTGCGTCTTCTGATCTATACCACATTGTCAGCATCTCCCTGCAGTGCAAGGGAGGCACAAGGCACCTTGACGCAGGGTGAGGAAGGGAAGAGGGGAAATGGTGCTTGGACTAGAAGCAGCTGCAAAACTGGACAGTTGTGGCCTTTAATGATCCCACATGCTCGTTTTCAGCCTATCGCCCCTACAGCCCATAACGGGTCCACATTTCTGGAAGATGACAAAGGTCTAAGCCACCTTCTAGCGAACACATTTCACCAAACTGGCATCGCCTTCAAACTCTCTTTATCCTTTTCTTCCAGTGAGCAAGCTGCTGCTCCCAAACCTACTCTGCCGCATACTGGACTTTCTCTTCTGCTTGTAACCGCAACTGAACAGAACTTCTGTTCTTATTTACAGTGATCCTCACTGAAGAGCTTTCACTTTGTACACATCTCCCACTACAGCTTAACTCTTGCCCTTCTGGCTGTTGGGTCCAGAGCTCCTAAATCCCACAAAAAGGGTGGGATAGAACCATGCCTTATGGAAATGAAGTCTAGATATGCTACTGGCTTCAGGAAAACCACGTTATCCTGATGTGTTTATGGGTGGACACTAGTTACCCAATACCACTATGCTCCCTCCTCTTCATGGTAAAAATTGTTTGAATGATGATTTTATTTGGAAAACAATTGCATTTATATATCAGTCACTGTTCGCTATTCATTGGTTATTATTCTCTTCTCAAAAAATTTCAGGCAACCAATCAAGGACTGGAAGCAAAACAACGTGCCAGATTTTTTTTTTGAAGAGTAAAAGAGTGTAGCTGCGTATTGATTCATTCCTGCTCAGAACAAGACTTTATGCAATTTAGGCCACAAACCACTTGTCACAAACACCAAACAACTAACAGATGGAGTGAGTGTCTGCAAACAAAGCAGAGGTTGAAATCACATTCCCCCAAATGGTCTGGCAAAAATCTGCTGAAAACAGGATGTCTTTCTGAGTGATTTGCAAAGAGAATAGAGGCCTGAATTAGGGAACAAATATTGTAATGCCCTAACAAGATCTACATACTAGATAGCGTGGTTCTTACTTTCCTTCAAGTTGCAAGACTGGATAGGCAATCCCAATTTTAGGCTCATGCAGGAGATGGTACTCTGAAGAGAAGCCTTTCTCTTCCTTCTCCCCACCGCTGTTCCACACAGACATAAGAGAAGGCAACAGTAAAACTCTCCCAAATAGTAACCTGTACCTCTTACAGTCCTGATAGAGTCAGGCAAATCTTGTCTTGTGAGCAGCCTCCAATTAGTTCAACAATGTAACGGAGTGCTCAGCCTTCCTCCTTTTCCATTTCTTCACTCCAGAACAGTGATGAGAGAGATGAGCTTATGACTAGTCAGAATAACTTTAGTACCAACCAGATAGCTCAGTTCAGGCATTTACACAATCGTACTTTGTCCCTTGGCCAAACAACCATCCAGACACAAAACTGGAAGAGATGCTGCCGGCAAAGAAGAAATGACAGAGTTTAGGGTCCTATTCCAGATGCATATGCAAAATTGTAACCCGCCAACAGAAACAGAGAAGAATTCATCCCACTTCTCCTATCCTTGCAAAATCCTTAGTGCAACAGAAATCTACTAGAGGGTCATTGTACGGCAGAGTATTCTTGAAGACCCTGTAATGATTAAGAAACAACCCATAGTGTAGAATAAATATGTAGATGAAGAACTGTGTTGCTGCCTTGCAGATCTGTATCATGTAAGCAAAAGCTCTGTCTACGCTCTGTGGAAATATGTGTTGGTTCTATCAGGTACAGCATTTTCTATCTGACACACACATTAATCCACTTGGCCAGAAACAGTTCAGGTACTGAACTAGCTTCATGTAAAAGATGACAAACAAGGAACTTGAGCAGAAAATATATATCGAGAGATAGATTTTGACATAGCTTTTTAATGCTCTATGACATTCAGATTATACCATGTTGGGTTGGTTTTATTGGTTGGGTTTTTTTGTAGGATGTCATGGCTTTGGACAGCAAGACGAGCTGATGGCTTCTTGCAAGACCTGCAAAAATGAGTTCATCTTTCCAAGAAAGATCCTGGGATCCTTGGCATCTGCTTGTTATTATGAAACATTCCTTCAAGTCCCCAGGAATATCTATAGTCCTCTGTGGTTAAAGCTACCCATTGGACAATCATCTGATAGGTATGATAGCAATCAAGAAATAGGTCTTGGGAGATATGCAAGGTGGTATGGTTACTCCATAGCAGAGTGTCCATAACTGAAAAGGCAGGCATTCAAGGCTTACAGTAAATCCTGTTTAGGAAAGTTTTGTATGCTTGGCCATGACTATGGTAAGAAATCTCAGTCATGGGAGTTTTCTCTCAAGGAACTGGCTGATATAGTCAATGTCACTTTTGTTATAATACTTGGCTGAAATGACTCTTCTGGAATATCATGCAGAAGGCCCTGGACAGCTTGGGCAGGCAAGAACTGTGCTCTTCACAGCCTGGATTAAACCCACTGTAGGTGAAAGGACAGGCTGAAGGCATTCTGGATCCCCACAGCTGACGTCTCTGTGTTTCTCCCCCCCTTCTGCTCCAGTGGAAGAGGAGAAAGGGAAAGTACAGGCTGCTTGCTACTTCTCCTAAAAGAATAAAACAGATGCCAACAAAACAACATGCTGCAGCTAAGCAAGCTGTTGTGGTCTTGCCCGGCACCAGGAAACCAAAGGTGAAAGCTCTGATGGACAGCAATTGTAGATGCTGCACGGCAGATAGCTGTGGTTGTGATGACATAAAATACTTCTTTCTTTTGTGGTAAAATTAATACACCTCTTCATTAAAATACAAATCTGTTCTTTTTCCTAATGATTCTACCAGAAATACACAGTCTGGGACCGTACAGCATGCTTTTAGTTTAGGAAATTGATCGACAGATGATCACTTACCACAACAAGTCTTTGATAAGGACCTCTTACCAGTGTGACACCTTGGACCATATTTACATGTCCTGAACACTACACATGACCTCCACTCTCTGGGCTCTTGAGTGCCCTTTTCAATAGGAAGTACTAGGCTAAGCAGTTTTGGCTGAACTTCGACTATCTGGTCCTTAGTGCACTGGTTTCACCCAGCTCTCCCAAAGAAAATCAGTCATCAATACCGTGTAAGAACTGAGACATTTCTTTCTGATTCCCTCATCCGAGCCCACGATTTATCCCGTATTGCCTTCCCTGGCAGAATAATCAGGCATACTGTCTATTAATAACAGCAGAGGAGGCGGAAAGACATAAGAAGAAAACTGTACCGAACACTTTATTCTGCCTGGGATGTAGAAATAAGACTTGACGTAAAGAATAACTGCATATGATTTAGAGTTTATACCATGTCATAAGACAAAGCTCTTAGATATTAGTGGCCTAATAAAGTGATATAATGCTTGCTATGTGTTTATCCATGTGGTAAATAGATAGCACAATTGACACCTGAAGCACTGTAAGAGGAGCAATGGCTACAAAATCAGAACTCTGAGAGGTAGTGGCAGAATTTATTGCTAATTCCATCTCTCAGGAAACAAGGAAACACGTTACTCTCCAGTAAAATTCAAATAACTGGTGAATTAAGAGCTTATTGGTGACAACATTACGATACTGCTTTTCTTCCCTCTACCTTTTGTAGGAGAGGAGGACGTGCATTAGAGAAGTCCCAGCCTGGCATAAAACTGTTGCAGCATCTCAACTCAAAAGAGGCTCAAAACTAGACATTCCATTTTACAAAGAGGTTGAGGCTGCGACATTGTCTCTGATGCAGAATGAAACCTTTTCAAGAGAGAAAACTCGCAATGCGAAGTCCAGCACCATCCCTCTGAGTTACTGCATCTGCCTGTGGCCTGGGTGACCCTAGGAGCAGACTCCAACAGAACAAGGCGTGACCATCAGTAGCTACTTTCCACGAAAGCATCCTAAGAGCAAGACTACTGCCATTATGAGACAGAGGTATCTGTTATTTAGTTGAACATTACACCCTGGAGTAGGATAACCTTCTGGACAGAGATATTTGAAGCTTTCTGGTAAACGTGAACATCATTAAAAAAATCCCAACTCTAGTGGCTATCCCCCATGACAGGACAAGCCTTCTAGGTAGCACACAGGTGGCACCAAATGACTTCAAAACTCAGCCATAAATCTCAGGCCACACACACTGGGGTTCATGTTGACTGAAGTCATCTGCCTGTCTTCAATGAGCAAATGTTCAACACAGTCCTCTCCCCAGTCCTTATTTTTGGGTAACTGGTTTGAGGCTAAGGCCTACTCTGATCCTTCACAAAGAGTAATGCAAACATGGGGCTACATTAAAGGCTACTCTCAATGAGCAAGAATGGCAAAATTGGGAAGTGAGCGTATCAGAGGTGAACAGTGTCTCACTTGGCATCTTGACTCATTTTAGCAAAGAGGAAATTCAATCAATATGCTCAAGTTTTCCAGAATTCAGTCATGGAACAGTTGCGAGCCAGACTGCAGAAGTCTTCTGCCTCTCATGGATCATCTATTTGTATAAGAAATCCCCTTGACACTTGAAGATGCCCCAGTCTAGCTCTATCCTTCTTCATATCCATAAAGCCCTCTAACTCAAGTGGTAATTTTGCAGACTTTGACTTGCCTTAAGTAACACTTCTTCATGTCATGGGGAGACAGTAATACCTCTTCTCAGCAAGTGCAAATTAGCAAGAGTCTCTCCTACCAAAAGGCACAGCCTGCTTGTTCTCTCACTAAAATATTTATATCTGTCTCTGTAACAGTTCCTTTAGCTAGGAGCAAAACTCTAGTTAGGCAAAGCACTGGGAAACTGCCACATGCTCCTGCAACTATATGTTGCACATAAAATAATTCAAACACACTATTAAAGTGTGTAATTTAGCTCATATGTAGTTAGAATGTGCAGAGTTTGCCAAGTGACTGCATCCAGCTGGAAAATCAATTTATATATGCCAGTTTAATAAAACCTGAAAGTCTTCCGCAATACATGAAGAAATGTTAGACAGCGTTGAAATTGTACATTATGTAAAACCAAACGTAGCTGTAAATTACAGGCTGAGTGTGAAGGATCATTCGTCCCCTGCCAAAATTCATATAAGCGGTCGCCAATTTGGGGACGGAGGGAGAAACATACCGTAATAAAATGAAACTTTGTACAACTCCAAGTACAAGCTTCCAGGGCCAAATTTTGGCAGAAGAAACTTTAAAGCAAAATTGACTTCGGCCTTGAGCCATCTCTCATTGATTTAAATCTGCAGTAGTCAGGGGCTACACTGGTGCAAATGAAAACAAAACACAGGTGATTTGATGGTGCAGAGGTCTTTCTGTGTACTCAAGCGAGCCCAGCGCTCTCAATCTGGACTAACCACATTGTTTGTCTCCTGAGTTTCCCATTCATTCTCACTTTAGAAAGCACTATTTTGTTGCCCATGAACTGCATACTCTATTGCTATGTGTGTATAAATTCGGCTCACTAACTAGGCTATCCATTCTCTGCCTCTGCTTTGCTGGTGACAACCCAGGCGGCTTGGTGGGAAGAGTAAGATGTTGCCTTGTGATTGCTGTTGTGGGGTACAGGTGCAAAGCAATGGGTGTTACCAGTCCTGTTCTGGAGAGACAGACAGCAGCATCGCAAAACCCACAGCATGGATGCTGCTAATTACCATGCTTGCTTCTGCTCTCAGAAGAGGGATGAATAGTTAAGGGGCACAGAGAGACTCCTGGAGCAGCACTTCCTCCTCCCTCTAGTGTCTTGCTTGAAGCAGTGTAGGGTGAGCTGGGAACACCTGTGCCCAGGCAGGAGACAAACACAGGGGAGACAAACACAGGACTTCAGTTTTCAGAATCTGTTAACACATCTTCCTAACACCAGTGAACAAACTCTCATTAGTACTAGGGAACACACAAAACTACAGAAGTGAACCAGGCTTTATTGCACTGGGTTTGTTACTCTATTTTCTGGACAAACTACACAAGGCAGGAAAAACAACACTCATCTGCAAAGCAACGCTAGTCTGATCCTCTTTCCACGTATGGCCCTATCTAAATTAACTATTTAGATTAAATTAATTCCTCATCTGCACTTGCATGCAGGCTTGTCTGCAGAGGTAAGATGAGTGCAACAGTTCTTGGGTGCACATTACTTGCACACTGCCTACACCACCCTGACTAGGTCTCCCTTTCAAGGTGTCCCTGTGATGCAAGGTGACCAAGAGAAGCCAGACAGAAAGCGATTGCAGGGCAGCTAATGTGAATTTACACCCTACTTGTGAAAGTCACCCTGACTTTGCTCTGAACCCAAAACAAGAAAGACACAGACTTTTCATTTAATGCTTAGTAGTATCTGAGGGATCAATTCTGTTCATTGTAGCATTACAAAAACCCCAAGGAAACTCCGTTTAGATCAACGGCTATGTCATCAATATCCTGGAAACTGAATTTGGCCCAGTTTCTAACATTTGTATCCTAAAAGCATTTCCAGCTTGTGGAAGTTGGATGGAGAAGTTTTCAGATACTTTAGTTATCAAGGGAATTCCTCAAGCCTTTCAGATGAATCAAATGCATCTTAGCAAACTATTTCCTTCAGGGTTGTAGGAATCAAGCCTTACTCACATGAACAACCTCTTACTCTTGCACCTTAACCTGCTAATCTCCTCACCAGTCTCCTCATTCACCCTCACTTAGGGCATGCTGTTTGTTGGCACGGAGTGTTGGCATGCACCTTTGTTTTCACACAATATACAGTTTCAGCTTGGCTTAGCACTTGACAACCTCAGTATCAATGCAACCACTCACAGAAGTAAAGGTCATTGATTTAAACCGCAAGTATTCAAGATTATTTTTTTTTACGATCGCCACTGTCCAACATACAATTAGGCTTTCATGCACAGAATGTGTTTCAAGAACTGCCAGTAATTTTCATTCCATATACAGTAGGTTTTATGCCAATACATATGCTTTGTATCTAATGGCAAGAATATTTGAGAGAGTGGAAGGTCAATCTTTTATAGACAATCCAAAAGATAAAATAAAATCAGAGAAAGGAATGGAAACATGCGCACTCAGCAAGAACCCTAGCAGGAAAAACTTTCTAGGTGATTAAATACAAAAATGAGCATTGTCCAATCGGTAAAACCATCGTGGGGCATGTGTGCACACCAGTCACAGAAGCACCTGGAATGCAGAGCCATTCAAGCTCAGCTTTTAACAAGGCACTTCTGGACCTGGACACAGGCCAGGTATAAAAGGCCTGGGCCCAGCATGGGCTAATTTACCCAGCTCTTATGATGGCGATCTAATCTAACCTAGTTTATTGGCTTTGAAACAAACTAGGAACACTCGCGCAGCCAGTAACCATTCCTCAGCTGCGGGGACAGCGGTGAAGAGCTCAGCACAAAAAGATTGTTTAGCTAACTTTGCTAACTTTCTTCCCCAAGATCACTCCTGACTATGGCCTTATACCAAAAAAAGAGAAATACAGACAAGGCATCTAGTACAACTATTTTTCTAGATGCAGCACTGCCAGTTTAGAGAGTATTTACAGACCCGCAACTAGTTCTCCTTCCCCTTCACTGAAATACAGCCATTGATAAAATATATAAAGCGCCATTACACTTTGGCCCGAGATAATTATATTGACACAAGAGAAAAGTTAGGAGTTATTGTATCACTTCAGCTATATCAGTGTGATTAAAGCAATATAATTTATGTATACAGATACCTTTCAGACTACCATGCAAGGTACAAATGGCAGCTATTGCTGAACACTGTATATATACAAGACTTGATTTCATTAGCTCTGTGTGAACAGTTTCTAACCATGCTACACTCAGGTTTCCTGATGGATGCAAACCACATAACATCACTGGAACGGCTCAAGTTCACCTCAAGATGTAATCGGTTCAATGTAATTAAGCCAAAGCCCTCCTTGCCTTCAGAAAAGAGAATTAGAAGCTTCAACTTCCTTTTAAAGTGTACTAGAAAGCAGGAAAAAGAACTTTGAAAAAAATGTTTTCATCCCTTAATAAAGATCTTTCCACCTATTGCACCAATTTCCTGCTCAATTCAGATCAGCAACAAATATGTATGCTATTTTGTTTAGCTTGACTTTACCTTCAAGGAGGAAAGAGGATCTACCACTGATAACAACGAAACTAAGGCTTACCTTTTAAACCAGAAAGTGATTATGATTTTGAGATTTGAATCATGTACTTCTTCATATTGTACCCTTGAGCATTATCAGAGAGAGACATGAATATGTGCTAGGACAACAACCTTTATGAAACAGGCCAAAAACTAGTATTCAGTAAGTAAGCAAGCCCCTAGGGTTTCATCTTGAGGGTCAAAGAAGCCTGCTTGCTCCCTTGTCTGCCAGAGTTTATTGCTGCTAGCAGGAATTGTGTGCTTAATCCTCTATTCCTTTCTTGGATGCAACCCTAGCAAGAAGTGAAACGTAGTTTTATTGTGGGGGAGGACTACAACACCAGTGCCCATAAATACATATCACTTAAAAGTGCTTTGAGGACATAGCAATTGGTTCCAGTGGGGCCAAATTCATCTTTAGTCTCAAGGAGACCCATGAGCCACTTCTGTCACTAGCCATGATGAGAGCCACAGATTGGCCACTCAACACATACAAGATGAGTTTCAAGCGAGGTTGAGGGCCTGCCCTTTAAAAGTCAGACCCTCCCAGGTCATTTTGAGTTGGGTTCCAAAAATCAAAAATCTGAAAGAGGCACCAGCCGTGATCCGTCAGCATACAGCAGGACAAGATGGTGAGGAGACAATCCAAGCATCTATGGACAAAGAGAAAGATGCAGGATTTTTAAAAAAACGGTGATTAATGGGAGACAGACAGCTGAAAAGCAATGGTTTTCCAGTCCTGAAGTAGCTTCCCAAATGAAAAGAGGTCTTGACCGAAAAGAAGGAATGGGAGAAGAGGCATTCAATCCTGCCATAAACGCATTCTGAGGTGAAAGAGAATAAGGTCAGGTATCTGTATCACTTATGTTTTTCTGATGTCTTCCGGAGCATGAGCATTTCAGTCATCATACAATAATTTTAGTGGAAGCATCTAATGTTGAAAGCAGCATTTCAGGTCCGTTTTTATTGCAGATTTGATTTCTAAACAACAAATTACAGAATTTCAAGAGGGCTGCATGCAGTTGGAATCCCACAGTCATGTAAATTATCTATGTGTATTTGGCAGAAGAGATGGTGGGAGAAATTTCTGGAGCTTACTTTTACTGACATCATTTTATTAAATAAAAAAAGGAAGAAAGGAAAGTTGAAAGCTGTTTTGGACTGTGAAGATATTGACGCTTTTGAAATGGAAAGGGCATATAGGTCTCTAGGCCCAGGTCCATTGGCTGAGGAATCTTGTTGGGCTGTAATAATCAAACTTTTAAGATTTAAAGAAAAGGAGATAATTCTGAAAAAGGCAATACAGTACTCTAAAGAAAGAAAGCAGAGGATATAGAAAGGTGAGAGAAAGTTCATATTTCCTCCAGATCTACCCAAAAAGAAAAGAGGAGAGAAGAAAGAAACTGTTGAATTTGAGTCTTTAATGCCAGGAGGGAAAAAAAAAAGTGAGACATGAAATTTTGCAACCTACTACCCCTATAATAACAGCAGGAACCATCACCATCTAGCAGAGGCAGTTGAACAGTTTATCAAGGATATTTTTCCTTCTGCTATGGATTTCACTTCTGTAGCAGCACATAGGCTTTTCCATGTTACTTGGCCCTATTCCACAGCTTTTATTGAAGATTAAGGCTTAAAAGAGAAGAGAAAGCAAACAGAAAACAAGTACAGGCTCAACATCTTGATAGAAGTTTATACTGTGGGTCTGCCTTGTTGCGTTAAACACAATTGTTTTAGCTCCAGGCATTACAATTTCAAACTGTGATTAGTTTAGAGGCTTACTGAATGCGGTGTTATGGAGAAGTTGAGTGTTTTAATTTCTGTGCTTATTTCCAATTCATCACATACCATCCTTGAAAGGAAGAACAGCCTAACACATTTTCATGTTTCTCATTATGAGGAATCATTTCCAGCAAAATGTACAAGTGTGTGGCATAAATGGGAAGTAGGAAGCTGTCTTTGGTCAGGTCAAGTAGCAGAGGCATCAGTTTGTACATATTTACTTTTAATACTATGTGGAAAGCTGGAACTGTTGAGGATCTGATTTTCAGAGTTGCTGAGTTTTCGAAGCTCTCATTTATCATGCTGAATTTGCTGGTGCTCAGCCCCTCTTAAAAGGCAGACAGTAAGTGATCAACTCTTTTTGTTGTGGAGATATCTGTCCAAACGTAAACCAGCGCACTGAGTCAGCTCCCAGGCTGCCCATGTGCTCCCTCCACCGCTCAGAGTATTCTCTAACACACAAACAGAAAAAAAACCCTTGGTACGTTGTGGCTCACTTCTGCACTCCGGAATCTCAAATGCCAAATAAGATGTCCACATGACACCAGGTCATAAGAGGGGCAATATTTTTGAGGAGATGGGACCTTGCAGCAGGGTGGGGAAACCTGCGCTGCCTGCCTGCCTCTGCCCCATCCTGCTGCACAAGCCCAGGCAGAGTGCTTGCTGCCTCCGTGCTCCTCCTTCCTCCCCTCTCCACCATTCGTCTGTCCTGGCCCTTCACATTGCCCACTGCTGGGGTTTATAACTGGGGGGGCATCCACAAAATGGGAAAATAGGTGCCTTCCCTAAGTGGTTCGTCCCCCATCCTCCACACAACCTCCAGGCTTTCAAGTTTCTACCAGGGAATTTCCCTGGTGTCTCAAGTTTCTACCAGGGAATTTCCCTGGTGCCTGGCTGCGGCAATGGCATCCCAGAGTACTGAATTCGGAAAGTCACATAGTGTGTGAGAGGACTGGCATTAACTTTCCCCTGCTAAGGGGCAGCTCATCCCCACACCTCCCACCTTTCAGGAGAGCCTGCAGGAGCATTTTCCTTATGTCCCACCAAAGCTGTTACCCCTCGCACGGCTTCCCGAGTGGTATGGCTAAGGAGAGCAAGGCAGGGAGCATGACTGCAGCCTGGCAGTCAGGGCCGTCACCTGGAGGGGAAGCAGGTGGCCAGCAGTGGCTCGAGGCCCTTCGAACACTGTATATATTTTAACTGCTGGGTGTGTAGTGTGAAGAGCAGGAAGCAGAAATGGAGACCCAAGTCCCCTGTGGATCCAACCCTCTGTTTTATTATGTGCATGTATGGCAATGTTACACAGCAGACCTCTGGTCTGGTTTTGTGTCTTCAGGCTGCAGTTTAATGATGAATAATTAGGTTCTGGACAGCTCTTGGCAAAGGCTGCCAGTGAATACTTTATGCTGTAATGGATGTTAATCTGAAAATTGTGTTTGCAGTTCTGTTTGATCATCTATAATGAAAGTGGTCAAATTGTAATTTGGTCTTATTAAAAAAAAAACAAAAAACACCAAACCTATTTCAAATCAAGATCCAAATCCTACTCTTGTTTTACACTATTGAAAACAAGTAAGAATTCCACTACATCCAACAATCTTACATGACCACAGAGATGAAAAAAAGATTCTCAAAAACAATTTGAAAGTGTTAGGAGTTCAACTGCAGCATCAAACTGGAAAACTTGAGGGAGGAGTTTTACTTACATAGATAGCTAAAACTCAAAATCAGTCTGACATGACAACATAGTAACCTACAGCAAATATAAAAGGTTAAGTTATATTAAACATTTGAAAACATTGAATCTTCCAAGGTACCTTGGTTTGCATTTGACTGTGCTGGGAATATCACTGTTAAAAATTTTGCTCAGAAGTGGCATCCTGAAAACCATGATGCAAGAGACTACCAAAGAATAGACACTACCTGCATGTCAAACATTGCTTCCATATCTTGTGACTGATATGAGACACTTATAGCATTTGCTATGAAATACAGAAACAAATTACTCATAACTGACTGAAACACTGATCAAAATACATACTCAAGTTATTTCACCTTCTTCTGATCCAAAGAATCACCTAGAAATATGTGAAATTCAGAACAGTCCCTGAAAACTAGATAAAAGCATGGATGAGAAAGGAAACAGGATCATAACCAGGTAGCGTGACATAGCCAACGTGACCCAGCAAGTCAGTGGCAGAAACACAACTTACAATACATGCAGAAATTTTTTTTTAAATCTTCATATAGTAATAGCTGCAGAACTAATCAGTGACTGAAACTGTTAAAACAGGAACTTTTGACAATGTTGATGTGAGAGCTAACAAAATAGGGCAAACGTCCTCCCAAGAATGCTGTGTTGCTCATGCAGCTGCCATGCTGCTGTGACAGCGTTATGATGGAAATCTGAGTGATGCTGGCCTGCGAGGCTGAAGCAAAGTAGATCACATCCTAAAGTCTTTATGGAGATACATTTCCACTGATTTCAATGAATCAGAGACAGGTTAGAGCCAATGGGAGTTTAGTCTGGGTACGGACGGAGACACAAATGAATAAAGATTTCAGCATTTGGCTTTACCTTTGTGAAGAAATAATAAAAATATATTGCACATGTTGCATATCCGTCAGCTAAATTCATTTTATCTACAACACTTTATTGGTCTCATGCAGCTCTGGAGAACAATTCAAATCTCAAATTACAAAACCACCTAGTTTAAGGCTCCATCAGTACTGAAGCCTTCAAACCCTGAAATACAGTCTCCAAGTTCCCATTCAAATTGTCATCAAAGCTATACTCCAACATTAAGTCCATGTCAGCCTTAGTGGAAGCAGATGAGGACTCCAGCCGCATCTGGTTTGACTTCCCTGTAATAACTACAGCCAATTGAGCCATATCAAAGCAAATGTAAGTATTTCCTTGAAAAGTAACTATTATTTTTCTTTCAGGAAAATAATTGCAAAAATGCTAATTTAATATTTAATAAGTCTTCTTTTAAAATACAAGATCAAAATATCTACTGGACTAGAACAGGCCAAAAATATCACAGAGTAAATTACCTTTGAGCAACTTTGTTTCTGCATAGGAAGAAAAATATTTGAAAAACTCAGCTTCTGTGACGGAAGATAAATTTAAACTCAAATCTGAGCTCTTCAAAGACTTGCTCAATCTACAGACTCCCGTACATGCCCCGTACCAAAGAATGGCCCATGCAGGTCCTTCACAAGCTCTAGCCCTTGCTCGCTCTGCCAACGCAGGCACTTCTGCTCTGCCTTTACCTGCTGGAAAATTAAACCTTCAACAAAATGCAGGGGGTGGGATTTTGCTGTTACTCTTGATGAAAGCAGCAACACTTACATGCAACACAGGAAGGTACCTCCAGGCACTCAGGAAAACATATCCTCTCACTCTATATTTTAAATTAACCATATTTTCTGCTAGCTATTCATTTTTTTGGTCGTTAACAGATACTTAAAGCACTTCTCAACTACTTATCTAATATCGTGGCCATTGTAATGTTGGTAACTTTCTCAATCGTTGATGTCTATGTTCTTGCTTTTCTCAACAAAAACGGGGATGTTTTATCGTCCTAGCTTTAAAAATGGAGAGCCACGGCATACAAAAATTAAATCTCAGGTAGATTTTCAATTTTTGGAGTACCTTCTTAACCAAAAATATATTCATTTTCTATAAGTAGTTGGCTGGCAGGCCAATCACTTCCTACATGTCTCTAAAGAATTGCTCATTAGACGTTCGCATGCCAAAAATAAATTAAGTGCTTATTTTAGAGGAGAATTTCTCATTTCATCCATTGACGAGCTCTGAAACAGCCAGGCATGGCTGGACAGCAGAGACCTGCACCCCTAGATTGTAGTTTACTGATACAGGTATTATTTATGCTCTATACTTTTTACTTCTTTCAACCACTTCTCTGAGCTATGGCTATAAGTCAGGCACCCAGCTGGGTGGATGGAAGTAAATTAAAATTCCACAGTGCTCACAGAGAACAGACACACATGTAAATCTGAAGGATATCTACCTATAAAAATTTATCTCGATTTTTTTCCTATGACAAAACATTGAAGTGTTTAAGAACACTCTGGAGGACAGAAAGAAGGGCTACCAAACACAATTTTCCTTTACAAACATGTTTAAGGGAACTATCCTCTACAACATAAGCACAGGTTAAGCATGCTTCTTAATGCATGAGATGGAGGAAACTCACAGATGTGGACTAGCGAATTTAGCAGAAGTTTTGGAACTGATGCCAGTAACAGGGTAACAGCTAAGATAACAAGTTTTGTTTCTTTGATAAACATTTTTATCATCCATATCGCTGTGATATCTGAAAATGTCTCAAGTGAAGCAGAGGGAGAAATGCCATCTTTTTAAAGTGAAAATGATATCTTTATTTAAAAAAATAAATATCAAAATTTCCCATGTAAGTACTAATGAGTCTGTTGTATTTTGGGGTTTGAGGGGGATGGGTGTTGGTTTGGGGATTTTTGTTTTGTTTTGTTTTTGTTGTTTGTTGTTTTTTTTAAACAGATCAACAAAGGAAAAATGTCCTGGTTTTAAATGACCATTTCCAGTTTCAAAAAAATCACTTTTTAAAACCAAAAAATATTACTAACAAAAATAAACCATCAGGAGAACAAATTTTCATGCTTGGATTCCTTTTTCCATAAAAAAAAAAGCCAGAAACTTTAAAAATAATGAAAATTTTCTGCCAAGCCCCTCTTTTTCTTTTCACTCCATAAAGCCCTTTTTAATTAAAATATAAATTCAGCAATAAAAATTCTACAAGTTTTCCACTAGTATTTACAAATTGGAAACACTCTTTCATCTTTCCCACACTGAGGAGAAATAGCTTAAATTTAAATTAAAGCAGTGACTATTGCATGAGTCTTTGTGTGAGGAAATCATTGAAGGAAAGTCTAAGAGAAGAATATTGCATTGCATTTTAATTCTGAAAGTAATTGTTTTAGTTTGGGGCTTTTTTTGCCTTTTACAGAAGTGCTATAATCCATCCCATCCTTGTCAGGAATTTACCCATTAAGTGTTCCTCCCAATGGTCCGCACTTTCCACTGGTTCAATTTTCAAAGAAATGTTTAGGATTGAAGAAGGAAAGCCAGAAAAAAAATTCGCTGATGAACCATTTTTCAGAAAAAATTATTTAATCCAAGAATGCTGGTTAGAGCACATGGAGATTGCAAGCACCTGGGGCAGCAGCACTGCTGAGTAGGAGCCACACACAGGTTTGATGAGGTTTAATTTCATAACTTTGTTCAGTTCAGCTAGACTTCCTTGAATGCAGACAAAATCTCAGGTCACTACTGACCACCCCAAGAAGAGTTCTCAGTACCAGGAACAGAGGTGGTGAACTAGATACTTGAAGAGCAGGAAGCCTGTATGGCGAGTAAAGCACAAAAGTAATGTGCACTTGACAAGTTATCAGGATAAACAGATAGTTTTGTTTGGTTTGGACTACTCAGAGTTTTTCCTATATGTGCCATATCGTTGCTTGCTAAAAAATTTACCATTTAATAGTTTATAAGCTCTAGAAACATATAGTTTTCCAGGTACTCGTGTCAGTCATTCTATAGCAGTGTGTGTTAACGGTACACTAATTTATTTGAGTAGAGCCAGAACTGGCTTGAACCTATCCTCAATTTTTTTGGTCATTTGTGAAACAGTTGGATTCATTTTTCCCTGCACAAATCACCAAGATGAATGCTATTTTCCATTATCATTAGAAAATAGGTCCAAGCACAAATGAGCCTTAATTTCAGGGATGATGGAGAATAAGTGTGTTCAAATACTTGAAGTCACATGCACCTTTGCTTTTTGCTCGGTTCGTATTTTAAGGTAAAATGACAAACGAGAGTTCCAGCTCGCCTGCCAAATCTTTCTACGAGTTTCATGCCATCGCATGAGCTGACTTTCCACCTTCAGCTCTAATCATGGTGAGAGCCTGGCTCTCACCACTTTTGCCTGCCTGCCTGCAGCATTACCAGGAATGTTTGTGCTTTGCCACCACAAATGCAGGATGACAGAGCAGTGACGCAGGGTCACTGGCAGAATTTGATTTAAAAATAAAGAGACTATGGCAGGACCCAATTCATAGCATTTACATCAAGCTCAGGCAGGAGAAATTCCAAAAAAGAGGAATAAAGAGGGTGAAATGCCAACACAAATACATGCCAATGGCAGGCAATATTGCTAATTTAGGCCCAGACACTGAAACTGTGTAAGTCATTTGTGGGTCAATGCCACGAGCTTTCCAGGCCTGCACAGCCTGGATGAGTACCTGGGGCAAATCTGGTAGTCTAGGTGGTTTACTAACAGTAAACTCCTGATACACGTTACTGAAAAACAAAATGCACATGAAAATGATAAAATCATGTGTTCATGATGCCTTTCATAAAAGTCCAAACTGGTTGCAAGTTACCAGACCTTTGCTCCTGTGTGTCAGGTCAAGCAAAGCCTAACATGAGCGTGTGCTCACATCCTTACTAATGCTCCCGTGACCAAACACGGGCTGCTCTCAGTCAGGAAGCCCCCTTAGCTGCCCTAGGGGTTGCAGCCATGTATGCAAAAGCAAATCAGATCTCCTCAGAGGAATGTATCAACATACGTTATTGCCATGGCACGCTGCTGCCTCTTGTAACCAGCATGGCACACCCACAAAACATCACACCTGTGCTCACTACACCACTTTACATGCTTCTGCCTGGGGTGTAACTTACAGCACTGCGGGCCTGAGCCCCACATCTTAAACTGCAAAGGGCAAGTTCTGCTCACAATAACACCAGTCCAACCTTACTAATTTCAGAGTATATTGCACTGGGTTAAATCAGAGATGAATGCATCCCTAAGTCTTCTGGTTTCCTTTATAGCATCAGTGCACTGCCATTTTCAATTCTCTCCTGAGCAGTTGATTCAGAGAATTCAGGACTGTTGAAAGGTTCTGCAAAAAAATGACTGAAATAGTTTATAAATCCTAGGAGGGAGCATAACTACACAACATTTGCAGGACAAGGAGCATTCTTTACAGCAGTTATTTTATCCTGTGATTTATACTGGTCTCCTCCATCTATCACATGGCTACAGCATTCAGTTCTGCCTTGTAGGAATTCACTTTTGGCCTCACACTACACTCTCCCTGCCAGAGCAACACTTTCCTTAGGTTTGTGCAAGCCTTCTGCATCTGTTTTCTGTGTGACGATGTCAACGAACAGCGTTAAAGTCTGTGGATGCATTTGTTCTGTGGTCCTTGGTGGTATGACAGGGGTTAATACTATTTCAGTGAGAAACTGAAAGCATCCCATGACAGTCTACACTCTAATTCAGAGGTTTCAGATATAACTCAACAGGAAAGTTTGAGTCTATCCTCCCTCAACCTTTACCCAACTGCTGCAATGAAAACAGCTACAAGGAGCAGGAAGTATCCGCATCCAAGGCCTGAGAGACCTCCTTACACCGGTTCAAATCCTGAACGTGATTGTCCCTGAGCTTTGAGGACATTCATAATTCAAATACAAACCAGTCTTTTGGAAATGAACCACCTTAACATTAAGTAGAATTCAACTCCTGGCTGTTAAGTTCCTATAACTTTGCCACACTTAACATTGATAGATGGATCTGATTTTATTTTTTTTTTAACCTGCTCCTAAATTTAGTTTGTTTGATTTTAAATACCAGCCTGAAATCTTGATATTGCCACAGTTCATCATGTCCTCCTCCCTCTTTGGCCAGAGTCAAAACTGGGTCTTCAAGTACACTTCCCGGCACCGCTTTAGGCAGAAGGCTGAGCCAAGCCTCTGTCTTACAGCACAGGCAGGTGGGAAGGATCACTTGCACCTTCCCTCTAATTCCAAAAAAACCACACAGGTTTTCCCTAGAACATAGTCACAGCAGGCCGCTCAATTTTATACTACTATGATCACCTAATCTAATTCTCAGGCTAAATAAATATTTAAGCTGCAATTAATACTTTTGATTCTGCAGTTCATATACCTTCATAAACAGTACTTCTAACTTTCCATGACAGCACTTCCACAATTCTGTGCACACTCACTACATGTTAAGTGCAACAGTCATTTGGTGCCAGTGATCAGTGCAGACCATCAGAGATTCACAGAGTCCCTCAGGTGGGAAGGGCTCTCAGGAGGTCTCTGATCCCCACTCCTGATGTTCTGTAACCCCTGCCCAAAACGATTTCCAAGTTTAAGAACATTACAATGGCATAGAGAACAGCAGCTCTGAAGGAAGTCGGGAAGTTTCCCCTGCAAAAGGGCGGTAAGACAATATGGCACTTCAGATTGCTGCAGTTACATCAGGAGATGTCTGTGCAGAAAGCGGAAGCCTATGGTAGGTTGTATAGGTTCCTCTACTGCCACGGCAAGCTTGCTGCAACTGCTCCAGGCTAACCTGTAGCCACCTGAGGGTGAGCGGCTTCTTCATCCCCTGAAAAAGTCTGATCAGTCAAGCTTTCTTCACAAATCAGCTCAGGATATGAAATCTTAAAGGACTTGCTTGTTAGATGCCAGTGGAAATAAAATCTGATAGCAGCCTTCTCCTTAACCCAAAACCAACAAAAACCACCCTAATTGTTTCCTCTGCAGGAAGTCCCTTTGGGGATAAAAGAAGTCATACAGGATTTGGATCACTTCCTGGATTTGTGTACATCTATCAAACGACACGCAGCAGCAAAGCCAACAGCACCCTATCCCTGCTTCGAAGTACGATCCAAGAGAGAGAAAAGAAAGATTCAGAACGAAGGGATTTGGATTGCCTCCTCCACTATTCACAAGGTAAGAAATTATTTGATATGTAGGCCAGCAAAAGGTCCCCTTTTCTTCGTCTAGAAAGACCCATCCTGCTAACGTGAACAAAGGAGAAGATAGGAGTTGCAATGCATATTGAAAGTAATAGAGAAAGAGAGACAGACACAGCGGGTAGGGACTTGATAATGCAGATGGTGGAAAAAAAGAAAAAAAAAACTTCTTAAGATTCTTTCTAAGAAAAACGAATCTTGACTGTACTGGTGCTTTTATTAGAATGCCGCACGCTTTTTTCTTGCTCTCTCTTCCTGACACAGTAAGTCATGTTCAAGCTGACTGTGACACTTTGTCAGGGCACTGCATTGTTCTTCTCCCAGACGGCTCCCTCCCGACCTTGGCGCGCAGTGCTCCAGTGGCAAGTGTGACGGCACCTCCGAGGGCTGAGGATGCTCGTGCTCCTAATGGTGATTAGAAACCATCACCTGCAACAGGATTCAGCACACTTGCCTTTTCAAAATCAAGGGGAAGGACACAAAGCAAGGCTGATGTAAAATGAGG
Organism: Aptenodytes forsteri; assembly: GCF_000699145.1. Taxonomy (NCBI): domain Eukaryota; kingdom Metazoa; phylum Chordata; class Aves; order Sphenisciformes; family Spheniscidae; genus Aptenodytes; species Aptenodytes forsteri. The sequence continues at coordinate 1,376,512 of NW_008794089.1, forward strand.
TGGGGCAAGGGAAAGTGTCAAACCTTTTCACGAGAAAGCTGTTCTTCCTACTCAAGACAGTATATCAGAGGCAGAAGAGGTACCTCTTTTTTGGAGCTTTAAATGCTGTACTTCCTTGGAGTGCGCCAAAATTCAGCCATGCAAATCAAGAGTTCACAGCAATTTAGCTTTTTTTTTTTTTAGCATAGCTTTTCTAGGTAATTATTGCCACTTTATGGGACCTACATTGTTACAGCGATGACTTCAAACCCTGCAGTGGCATCATTCATAAATAGTGCAAAAAATCATTCCCGTCCTCAGGTACTTGCAGTCAGAGAGAAGACAGACAAAAGGCAGAAGACAAGTATAATCCACATTTACAGGAGGTGTAGGAAGGCATACTGCAGAATTGATCTGTGCCTCACCCATGCAGACCTGAGCCCAGGTCTCTGCAGACATGATGCTGAGCCTCACCAAGGGAACTGTCTTTCCCTTGGAGAAGCTATGGAGGTGGTGTGCCTGCGATGCTGATTGCAGCTGATGTTATCGATAGATAATCTCAGCTTGTCTAGAAGAAAAGCCACAACTCACATACCCTGCCAAATACCACCTACAGGCCTGCCAGCAAATGGACGAGTGGTTTTTTTGCTATGGCTTTGCTCAAAAGTACATATAATTTTCTTACTCTTCTTAGTTTCACTTTCATCAGCTAGTATGATTTTTAAAAAAGCCAAAGTAATTCTATGGAAAAAGCTCAATTTCAGTCACAAGGTAAGACTTACTCTTCAGTTTCTTACAGTCTTCTTGAATCATGTTAACTGAAAAGTTATTTAGCCCCTCTTTATTTCAGTTTACTCCTTTGCAAACAGATCTTGCATGACGCAAAGAATGCATCTAACACTTTCATTGTTAAGACGGAAAGTAGCACAGGGGTAAATAATATTACTTACCCTTTTCTCATGATACGGGGATAGGCAGTTAAGTAAGAATACTAATGATCCTAACACTCTGGAAAAAGTAATATGACTACCAACTGACAAGCTCAAAATGACAAGCTACAGCCCCCCACTGAAAAGATAGTTCATCCTGATGCACATCCAGAATCCAGCAAACTGCACATCCAGAATCCTCTAGAAATACTGCATGAGCCCAAGGCTTTGCAGGACTTTGCATCTAGTTTAACATTTCCAGTCCGGGATGAGGTTACTAAATTGATGAGTTCTTTCAGAAATCTGAATCTCAATTGTGAACATCAGGCTGAAATAATATCTTTTCATGCACTCACAAGGACACCTTGGCAAATGGAAATATTGCCAAATGTCACGTGTAGGGAGAAGAAAACATGCACACTTCTGTACTTCAGAGAAATTTTCATTCCAGTGATTCTGAAGTCTAAGGGGTACTACAGTCTCTGAAGAGAGTGGAAAAGTCATTGAAGAAAAGCAGGGAAATTAACTTTATCATATCTCACTTGCTTGATGCCTACCACAGCCAGGTAAGATCTCAATCTGGTTTAACCCCAGCTGGCAACTAAGCACCACACAGCCACTCATTCACTCCCCTCCGGTGGGATGGGGGAGAGAATCAGAAGAGTAAAAGTGAGAAAACTCATGGGTTGAGATAAAGACAGTTTAATAGGTAAAGCAAAAGCTGTGCGCACAAACAAAGCAAAGCAAAATAAGGAATTCATTCACTGCTTCCCATGGGCAGGCAGGTGTTCAGCCACCCCCAGGAAAGCAGGGCTCCATCATGCGTTAATGGTTACTTGGGAAGACAAACGCCATCACTCTGAACATCCCCCCCTTCCTTCTTCTTCCCCCAGCTTTATATGCTGAGCATGATGTCATATGGTGTGGAATATCCCTTGGTCAGTTGGGGTCAGCTGTCCCGGCTGTGTCCTCTCCCAACTTCTTGTGCACCCCCAGCCTACTCGCTGGTGGGGTGGGGTGAGAGGCAGAAAAGGCCTTGACTCTGTGTAAGCGCTGCTCAGCAGTAACGAAAACATCCCTGTGTTATCAACACTGTTTCCAGCACAAATCCAAAACACAGCCCCATACCAGCTACTGTGAAGAAAATCAACTCTGTCCCAGCCAAAACCAGCACGCTTACCCATCAAAGGAAGATTGAGATTCACCCTCCCTCTGGAAGGATGAAGACTTTACATAATGCACAAAGACAGCAGATCCCAAAATATGTGATGTTCTGATCAGTTTAGCTGTTGCTCACCCATGTTACATGGAAGAGTCATATGCTCCCAGTGAGTGAGTACGCAAAATTCTGGAGAAAATCTACCAAGGAGGAAGGCAATTCAACATGGTACTGAACTATTTACCACTGTTACTTTAACGTATAATTAACCTTGCTCACTGGAGGAAAGATTGGTCTTCAGCAATGCATACACAGTTTAAACAGATACAGACAGACCAAAAACCAGCCGCATACATTAGCATTCAGAATATTTTAGTAACTGAGGGGGGGGAGGAGATAACCCACTAACACCACCACAGTAGAAAGATTGTCCCCAAAACAAGCATTACAAGCCCACAACATCAAAAGTTAAAATTGCATTTAAAAGAAATTATTGTGTTTTGAAGAAGACACACACCCAAGCAGCAATATTCCTAATTAAAGTCCTCTGCAAAGCCCACAGCTGCTACCCACAGGTCCTCCACGGAGGAGACTGGAAGCCTTTTACCGGGAAAGGAGTCAGCAAATCCGTAACTGAGCCTTCTGCACAGAGCTCCAAGCACCTTGCACACTGCTAACCTGCCTCTCAGAGAAAATGTATAGGAAAGAGACTGATGACAGTGGCGGGCAGGTAGGGAGAGTCATCACCCGAGGAGATACATACAAAACGGGCACGAAGAGAACGCTCGGCCCAGGCCAAGTGAAAGAGCCAATGGATTCACACTAAGATCCCCGTCCAGAAATCCCCAAGCAAAAGGCAGCGAGTCTGTTATTGCAGGCTGTACACTGGGGTATGCTGCCACGTAGCTTGGTGACAGGCCCTCATGCTGGGTGTGGATGGTGGCCACAGCAGTCCAGGGTCAGCTAGCCAACAAGTGATGCAGAGATACCAACTAACCCCCGCAACACCCCTCTGCCCCAGCTGTGGGGGCAATTTTGCCCACAAAATGGGAATTCCCTCTCCACAGGTTCACCTACCCAGAGATTTTCACAAAAGGAACATTTTGATCAAAGGGTAAGTTTCTCTCTGAGTGCAGTTTTATACAGGGCAAGTTGCTTTCTGTTTGAGGTGGCTGAGGCTGCCCTGCTCTCTCACAGAGCAGTAGCAGCTCAGCAGCACTGCAAGACATCTTGTGCTGCCCCAGTGACACACCTCACATATCATCTATGAGCTGAGGAAATTGAAAGGTCCCCACAGTTTGTTCACTTGTTCACTCAACAGCACACTCTCGGGCGTATGCTGTTAGTAGTGTTTTGACATATTTAAGTGCAAAGCAGTTTTCATTACGAAGTTTATGGAAGCTGTCAATTCTACCATTAGTAAATAACTGAAACAGATTATTAGTGCAGGGGCAAATCAGTGTAGCTGTACAGATCTGTATCTGCTGGAGACTTGTTCTCTTGGTTTTTGAATTGTTCTTCATGAGAAGTGAAGGTAAAGGCATCAGCACACAGCTTCCCAGGCAGAGGTGGTGCTCCAGTGCATCCAGAGTTAGGATAAGACATCATATCAAATTGTGGATGTTTCCTGGAAATCTTTCATATGCCATCTGTGCCTCTTGCTCATTACCTCTGAATACTCCTTCTGTACCTAAAGGCACAGGTAAGCCTATATCTGTTTCATATGAACATGACTGAAGTAAAGTTTCACAAGGTTTACCATGCTTTCATTAAAGAACCACATTGCAAAAATCTTAAAGACATAAAATACTTGCTACTGGAAAGAAACCACAGGATAAATCTTTAAGCAAAATTGACTTTCTGATAGAGTTTAGGTCCTTTGGCTAATGTGGCAGGATTTTAACAGCTGAAGTAACTTTGGAAGCCTCCTACCTTAAGTGATTTCCAGAAACTATTTCAGTCAATCACATTAAAAAAAAAAAATCAGGAAATTTATCATGTTGTGCATAATTTCTCTTTACTTGCCCAAAAGCTAAGTCAAGTCAAAGCATAAAAGGAAATTAACTACGGATATTTTTAGTACTTGTTTCCTAACCAGTCATTTCTGTATTCTGTTTGCATGAGAAATGGAAGGTAAGAGGTTTATGTGCAGATGCCATGCTCCACTGAGATCATCTGTTAACTGCCATGAGACAGAAAGCAGTTTCAGAAGACAGAAAAAACAGTAATTTGAGAAGGTTTGCCTCTAGCAGAACTATCTTTTTTCCTACCTCAGTTACCACTTCCCTTAGGCAGACAAGTCAGAAGTGTTGAAACATTTGCAACAAAACATGCAACTGCAAACATGCAACCACTTGCAATTAAGTTTTATTATAACTGTGAAATGGTGTGCCAAACCGGGAAAAATGAGTCTTGCTAGCTTATACTGTGTAAGTAGAAAATCTTTGCAGAATGGGTCATTTTGCTCCAGATAGCAGTTCTGCTCACAGATCTGAATGAGACGCAAGCTCACACATATATTAATCCTGTCCAGCAGCACAAATAGATCCAGGAGACAAAGCAGTTCATAGCCCATGTCAGATGCCTGAAGTTGAATAGTATAAACACTACTCCTTCTGCGAATGGTCAGGGCAGAATCTGAGAAACATCTACTAGGCATCCTGAGCTTCATTTTTAGTGTGTTGCAGGACATAGCTGAATAAGGACTTAAAATCAAATGCAAAGATCCACCAGCGTTTCTGTCAGCGAGGGGGTGGTTTCTGCCCTGGAAAAGGCTAAGGATATGGTCGTGTCTCCGCAATGGTTCTGGTCATCACCGTCTTCTCTGAAAAGGAAAACCATGAAGAGCAGAAACTGGTGGATTAATTTGCCTATGTAACAAGAAGAGGATGAAATCTTTCAGGCAATTAGGTAAGGTCTATCTAGATAGATAGGGTCTCTCATAGCACTGCTGAAATGCAGACATTACACTGCAAACAGCAGGAAAGAATGAGACTGGTGGAACAAAGCCAGACTCTCATGCCCAGAGACCGTTAGAGCAGACAAGCCCTGGACATGCTAAGGTTTTCCACCAGAAATCATCTAAATCAGCATCTCCTCACAGTGAAAGGCTTGGGCTAAATCTAGTCACAATTTGAACTCATGACTCCAAGAAGTCAAGACTCGAAGAGTCTCTTACTCTAGTATGTTAAGCTATCCCTGAAAAAAAATTATTTAGTGTCTAAGAAGGTAGAGACACTGGCAAAACGAATCTCAGAAGAATCTGTGAATAGAGCCTGAGCTTTAACATACCAAAAGTTTATATGCCTACCAAACAGAGCAAAGCCCTAAGTCTGCAAATTGAGAAAAGGGGATCCTGGAAGAGCAGAATTTGGGGACTGTAACACCCTGTCATGGGAGTTGGACTAGCAACGCAGGAAAGAACCTCCTCCACTTTAGCAATTTCAGTTCCTAAGGAAACGTGGAAGGACAAAGATACAAAAATTTAAAAGCAGCACCTCTTTTGCAGATAGGAAATACTAACCGACCACGGTAGAGCCCACAGATACACTTGTGTCTAGTTACAGAGAACACGCTAGAGGGGGTTTGATAGCCTCCAAGTCACTGCTCCCATCCCTAATGTGTACAGTGTGTATTAATATATTTCATACATTTTCTTTGGCAAGTTTAATGGAAACAGAGGCTTTCAATGAAAAGGCTGACTGAGCCAAAACTCACAAATACCCAGCTACACTGTCCACACACTCTTTTCTCTTATTTCCCCCTGCCCTACTACCCCCCCTGCACACACACACACACAAAAAAGGCATTTTTGGTGATATTTTTTCCACTTCGCTCATGTGGAAGGTGAGCTGATCTGTGCTGTGAAGTTCTATATTGGTTCCTCTCATATGTTTTCAGAGACCAAAAAGGGACGGAATAGAAAACAGCCTCTTTAAATGAAATATACCCCTGTCAAAACAATTTAACAAATGGAAAAGGCATGCCCATTATGCGAGCTTTCCAGAAGTTCATCAACCTCACTGTTAAATGTTAGCATGTAAGAAAAATTACTCTATTTGTTCTTTATGGTTTTTTCCCAAGATCAAAGTGCTGTGGGCTGGAGGGTGTTTGACATCCAAGAAACACTCATTGCTGCAATATTGTCTGTAGTGTCTTCTGTTAGTTTTGTTTCTTTATAAGGCTTTAAAGAACAGCAGTCAACACTTGCAGCACATTGGCATCCCATCAAATGCCAAACTCGTCGTTTTCAAGCACATGGGAGCAGAATATTTTTATGACTTTTATTATGGTTTTCTCCTTTCATTAGGTCCTCTGATAGAAGTAACTGGAAATTGTCTTGCATCCCAATCTCCTTTCACTTGCAAGAGATTTGTCCAACAGTGAAGTCGACACTATTAATCCTTTATTTTAAAGAGGAGTTAGAACCTTATATAGATAAGTCCAGCAGCTTGTTTTAGGCAAATCTATAAATCATTAGAGGTTTTGGTTTGTTTTTTTCTGAAATACAGTTTGTTGTCTAACGTAAGTTTTTTCAGTAGTTTTTATTTAGCTCCTATCAGGTGGTGGAAGATCCTCAAAGGTCTGAAAATGTGTGTCAGTAACATAAAACTGCTTTATTTAACCAAACCAGTTCAACTGACTGAATTAGCTTACACAGACTGTTTCAGTAGAAACACTTCAACACCTACGGCTCAGTTTTAGAAAAGCAGAGTTTCAGTCAAGTTCAGTTAGCCGAGCTGAGCTAACATGATTTAAAAAGCATCTGCTCCAAATCCACATCAAGATAAGGATGGAAGCTTTGTTTACTTCTGGAAGGTAAACACATCCTGCTATCTGCAAATGGCCCATTTATTTGAAACAATGGCTCAAGTGCAAATGGCTTCTCTACAAAATTAAAAAAAAAAAAAAAAAAAAAAAAGAGACAACTCTGTAGGTTCTAAGGGCCATAGGCCTAGGATGATCACCTGGCTCAGGGATTCTAATCCCTGGCTCTCAGGAGCGGCCTTGTTAAAGATAATCCCTTTTATAAATTTACTGAGCTTCATCTTCACTTCTCTTATATTGTGCACCCCGATTGCTCCTGTGGAGTGTCTGTGCAGAGCTTGGCCACTTTAATAGTTAGGAACTTGTTTCTTAACCCCAACGGAAATGTACTCCTAGCCAGTTTATACCCCTCTGTTCCTCTGCCAACGTTGCCCTTCAGCTTAAAAAGTTATTTTCTGCCATGATGTGTTTAAAGACAAAAAATTGTATACTCTCTCAGGTTTTGGCTTGCTAAGTTAAACAAGCCAACCTTTTCTAGCCTCTGTTTGTAAAGCAAACTCTCCATTCCTCTGATCATCCCTACAGCCTTGTCTATGCAAGCTTCAGTTTCAGGTCATCTTTCTTGAACAATTAGTCAAAACCATATGTGGTATCTTAAACAAGGTCTCATTAATGATCCTTGTATGCAGCCAGTAATACTTCTCTATCTGGAATTATCTTTCCTGAGACATCCTCGGGTTGCATTTACCTCTTTCATATCTTTGCAGCTTACTGTCAGCTTGTGACTGAGTAACTCCAGTCTGTTTCTCAGTCGTTTCCAGCTGATGACCTCCCAGCTTAGAGCAGTGGGTTTCAGCAAGAGCCCCCAAATGCACAACGTTATCTTCTGCACTCATAAGTTTTATCCCATTTGTAGTCCTCAACGTCATCCAGCTCTTTCTGTGCACTATCCCAAACTCCCTTTATACTGCTGATGAGTCCCAGCTTTGTGTCCTTGATTAAAGAATTAGGCAGAAGCAGTTCCCCAGGGTGAACTGCCCAGAACATAATTAACAAATAATTAAAAAAAATGAATACTTATTCTGAGCACCAGGTCCAACCTGCCCTAGGTACTTTTCAAGTCTGTTAGAAAGCCAGATGAGTAAATTGAAGTTGGGAGAAGACGCAGAGCTACCACCAGCATAATTACATCACTGCTTTAATGGGAAACCGACAGCAATTTTCCCCTAAGGCAGCGCAGTAGAGGTGAACGTAACAAGACAGGCTTCAGTGGGATAAAGAACAGAGTTCCTTAAACGTTCAAGAAGGATACTCCATAACAGGCAGCATGAAAGACGGCATGGCCAAGTTTGTGCAAGAAGATAACAAACCAACAAATTAATTTGATTACCTGATAGAACAAAAAAGACCAAAGAAAGTGAAGAAAATAGGCAAAGGCAAGTAGGGAGGAGCAAAGATACATGGATTTTAAGTGAGAAGGGAGAGTTTGAACTAAACACTGCTAAAACACAGCAAGCTGAAAGAAAGGTATGACATAATCTAAATGACAAAGACAATGATTATTTCTAGCAAAAACACATTTGTAATGAAATGTGTTGGGAGGAGAAGACAACTGAATCCGGGAAGGTCCAAGGAGGGGGGGGATCTCCTCACCAAGGAGGGGGCAGATTCGTGCTGTTAAAGCAACATACAGAAGATTAAAAAGTATCTTAAATTTTAAGGTCCAAGAGAAAAAGATAGAAATTAAATCTGTTAAGAAAGAAATTGAAGAAAATCTGGATTCACAAGAAAACTCTTGACTTGAGAAACTTTTGGGAACAGAAATTTTCAAGGGGGAGAGGGAGAGGAAACCAATGACATGTTAAAGCAAATAATAATATAATTTCTTCTCACCTCCACAAAAAGCATTTTTTTTTTCTTCACAGCTAGCCTACCTTCTCCTGACCTCTTCCTATTGTAACAAAGAAATTCTTCATTCAGCAGAAACTATGCCCACCATACAATGCCTTATAAAATGGGTGTCAAACATATTACAGTGTGCTGAAATTACTGATGTTAAATCGACCACCAATCAATTACATTTGAAGCGTGCTGTCAGCTCACCTACCAAAAAAGCTCTGATTTACTAAATATGCTTGTCTTTTTCTTTTAAGCCGAATTCCCAAAACATACTCGTGTGTTAAAACTGCATACTAGAACAATGGCAGAGAGACTTCTGCACGAAAGCCAACAGCACCAGAGGCCTACAAAGCTTTCTCAACTAAATAGCAGACAAATAACCCAGGAGTCCCCTGGCTGCTATGGGGCCCCAGTCTTCCAGCTGAACACTGGAGAGCTCAGAGATGCATCCAAGCTCTTACCATGGTACAGCTTGCTACAGTGATGTAGTCACATTGGCTGCAAAGAGATGGTTCTGTTGTCTCCCCAAAGAATAACCGATTCTCGGTCAAAGAAATATTAATACCAAGAGTGGAAACAAACGGAAACAGAACAGAAACAACATTGCTTCTTTTTCCCTTTTGGGTAACTTGTCTGGTGATTATGAGCTCAACACTTAATGCATATAAATTGCTTTCTGGGTAGTAGTCTTCTACAGTCAAATAAAGAAAATTACAATAATCTTCCTTTTCTGTTACTAAGTGTTAAACTCACTCGTTTGGATGGGACAATAGCAAGTACATATATAGATGAAATGAATATACATTTCAGATAATTGTGTGCAATATGCATCTGTTTTAAGATACCAATTTATATATTTTAATTCTACATAGAATTTTTCCTAGGATTAATGAAATAGTCCATAGAATATAATGTGCAATGTAATATAACATATAAATGTAAATGTTATTTAATTTAATCTTTTATACAGGTGCACATATATCTATACCTACAAATACACTTTTTAGGAGAAATTTGTACTACATTTAGACTGCTCTTTGCATAATTTTCTGCATTTTTACAATGTCATTATGAATAAACAATGAGATGCTGAAAGACTGAGTGAAAAAGTTCATACTCTACAGCTCCCTAAGGTGATAAGAACAGCAGAGTCAGGAAATGAGCTAACAAAAGCCCACTCTAACATTTAAATTCTAGTAATAGCAGCACATAACATTAAAAACTTCAAGTAAAAACATATATGAGAACATAAGTAATAACTCATCTAATTATGAATAAACAATGAGATGCTGAAAGACTGAGTGAAAAAGTTCATACTCTACAGCTCCCTAAGGTGATAAGAACAGCAGAGTCAGGAAATGAGCTAACAAAAGCCCACTCTAACATTTAAATTCTAGTAATAGCAGCACATAACATTAAAAACTTCAAGTAAAAACATATATGAGAACATAAGTAATAACTCATCTAGAAAATAAAAAAATAGAACCACATGAACAGTTTTAGAACTTGTGTTTCATGAAACATCACCAATGTAATGTGAAACTCACTCCCCACTGGTTTTGAAAATGCTGAGCCAAACAAATAGAGGGAAAACACTCGATGATTTCTCAGAAGGCAATATTTTAGCTAGAATATACAACAGTCTAGGCAAAATCTTCATTTCCCCTTATGAGAGAGAATATCGCTCACTTAGTAGTTCGCTACCTGAAGTTCCCTTCTACCTCCACTTTGTAGGTAAACAGCATGAATTTCTTTCTGGTACTGAGTGAAGCTCCTCACAACTTGGCTGACATTCAAAAAGTCGTCCCATTTCTGCCCAGATAGCACAGCCTGGCCTTGCTCATCTTCTGCTGTCCAGCTGCAGCTAAAGAACCCACTGCTCCTGTTTGTTTCATCCCTGCTATATCTCAAATTGCCTGCTGCAGTTCAACAAAGCCTACTACAGTCACTGCAAAACTCTTCCTAAATTTCATCAGTTAATGTCAAAGCATTGGATATGTCTAAAACACAGAGACGTGTTTCTCTGGTAGCCCAGAGAAAGCAGCTCAAACACATAGTCCACTGTAATTCTTCCAAACACCACCCTGCCCAACATATCTCAAGTGCCTACATTTTCATATTGAATTGGCCCCACTTGTGGCAATCCTGTTCTCTAACCCATTCCACATCACTGCAAATGGAGGAACAAACCATGGGAATGAAGACAATTGAGCTATTCAAGCATAAAAAGGCAATTCAAAGAGAAATTCCTCCAAAATATCATGTAAACGTACAGGAGAATTCTAAAAGGTCAAATGAAAGAAATCTGGCATTTGTATAACATCGTGCTCACAAAAAGACATTCCAAAAGCATTTTCTTTCATGTCTCTTTTCTCCTGTACAGTTCAAAGTGTTGAAAACAACCCACAGAAATAAAATGGGGGGGCATCAAAATTCATTAGTGATGTGAAATAATTTCATTTTATGTCTAGACTTTACCATTACACTGATCTAGTCTGACTTCTACACACAGTACAGACCACCAAATTTCACACACTAGCTCCAAAATTTAATCAATATCTTTAAAGGACTCCACGGAAAGCCTTAAAGCCTGGAAGGTCTAAGCAACACATCAAACAAATCCATTAGATTTCCCTGATTGCAATTACAACCAACGCCAGTGAATTATATCTGCAAACAGCCACTTTTAAAGAAAAAAGAAATGCAAAGCTAATGATCTGAATCCCGCTTACTGACGTATGACTTGCAGTTTCATTCAGAACTTAAAGAATGATAAACAGTCACAAGTTACAAATTTCAGATCTTTTGGTGAATGCGTACCTTTATTCTTTTTTCTTCTCCTTTTCTGCCTTTTCATGAATCCTTATTCAAAAGTGACACATTTGTTCAGTTCAGGGAGATTCTTCTCTCTGGAGGGGAAATAATTTTTGTCAGTAAGACTCCCTGGTGATCAGGTAGACTTGGAACTGCTGTTAATCAGCCTTTTTGACATGGTAGCTTGAATAGCACTTCCCATGATGCTTTGTGTGCCTACCTTAATTCTTTCCTTTTGAACTCACCATGACTTACAGGTGTCTTTTTTTCCTTTTGTGTGTCTGAAGTTATCCCTCTATTAACTTTAATTGGAAAGGTACCTTTTGTTCCCCTAGAGTAGTCATATACTAACCACTGAACTCCCTAGGCTCAAATTTCTGGGATAGCAAGAGTTCAGTTTTCTGATAACTCAAAAAAAAAAAAAAAATCCCAGTGAAAGATTTGATGCTTTTATTATTGCTAATAAAATAAGTAATATTTACGCTAAAGATTAACTGTTGCATCCATTTATATCAGCAAATACAGAGGCTTCTACTGCAAGTCATGGTGAGTTCAAAAGAAAAGAATTAAGGGCAGACACACAGAACATCACAGAACCCCGACCCTTGCCATCTGCAAACTGCAGTGAAATGCATGCTGCTAAAAATAAACAAATATATAGCCATTTTCTGAGGCACTAGGAGAAATTTAAGTTCTTTCATAAAAGCAGAAGCAACAAAGCTTTGCTTCCTATAGACTCATACCTTCTCCCGAACTCCACTCTTCTGCCCTCTCAATACCACTGTCAGCAAAAGGAAGGATACACTTGGCCTAGCCAACACCTCCCTGCACTCCAATTAGCCATGCAGGACACCTGCATGGGGTGGCCAGGTAGTTACCAACCAGAATATGTAGCAGCTGTGTTCCCATCTTTCCCTCAACATTTGCTCTCATCTGGGGGCTCTCCCCTCTCTCCAGGCTTCTTTCATGAAATTTGTCAGAGCTTTTGAGACTTCTGCTGCTCTTCCAGGTCTAGAAGAAGCTGCACAGAGACCCTAAAAGTCTCTGTGAAAGTACAGGCAGACGTGTGCTTTGGATATGACACATTTAGTTAAGAAAGCTACCTAAAAGTAAGATATCCTTACGCATTTTGTTGCACATTGAAGAAATTTGTTCACATCTATTTCACGGCCTGATCACAGTCAAATAAAATGCTAAAAAAAAAGAAAAAAAAAGAGATGTTCCACTGTGGGCTTCAAATCAGAAGCTATATTTGAACATTCCCAGAAAGCCAAGTCTCATCACCTTCATGCTGTTCAGCTGTACGTATCCACAGAAAGTGACCTAAGATTAATCTCTTCTTGATTTCCTTTGTACCAGAAGAATAATTTGGACTAATGAGGGGCCAGGGCAGCAATACGACCACTTCTCCCACCCCACAGCTCAGAAGACCCTGAGCTATAGGGGCAGCTACCACCCTCTTGGTACTGTCAGATGAAAGAAAAAGCCCCAATAGTATATCAAGGATTAGCACATGGTCAATGGCCCACCCCTACTGGTGCACAGAATTTTGCCAGCCAGCCAGTTTTAGAGCTGACCCATTTATTTCTGCATAGGGTAGCTGGAGCAGTCGTCTTAGGGCAGCTGGGGATAGTATTAATGCTTCAAGTAAGTGATAGTTTGAGTAAGCTTTCTCTTAGAAGCTACTGGCCCTGTGTTATACTCCTTTACACCTGTATATATTGGAGAGAATCAAATTCACTGTGTTCAGTACAAGGTCTCTCTTCATACCTTCCACGAGTGACAGAGAGAAATTAACATCCACTGTACAGGCCACCTCCTTTCTCAGCTACAATGAAGTGAATCATTTATCCTGCTCTTCTAATCAACAACTAGCTAAGGTACAAGCAGCTGTGACTGAGGTTTCTATGTGCAGTGCTGACCAGATTAAATATACAACCACACCTCTAATACTCAAGTGTTTTTTCTCTTCTCCTCAATCCCTGCCTGACCACAGCCTACAATGCAGGTAACATTTAATTAATTTTTCAAATGGTCTAATTCAGTGTATAAAACTACCTGCATTTTTGATTCCTGCCTTATTTCTCCCCTCTCCCTTTTTAGCATCGGCCATACGTTACAAACTCAAGGTGTTGTAACCTCCTAAGAATTACTGGACAAAACTCTCCTTTGCAAAAAAGCTGCCAGACCACAGGATAGTGTTAAAATCGCATTCCTCCAGGTTTGTTGCAGCTGAGCCCGTGAGTTTACAGCAAACAGCCAGGATGCTGCCGGGTATCCCTTGGATGAAGCACGTGCTTTGCATATGTGTTGGCTCTGGAGCCCCACCTTGGGCACCCAGCATCGGCAGCAGGGCATGGGGTCCCCAGCACCTGTTCACACAGCAGCCAGTGCAGGAGGGTGGCTGACCTGCCAGCACCCCTCGCAGCGTTTATTTACCAGATATTTTACTCACATAGTATCATTTAAGCATTTCAGGCAGAAAGCAAGATGGAGAGAGCACTGCTATTTGAAGTGACCTGGTGCCTGTGAAAGGCATTGGGTGAAATGACCTGCAGAGAGAAAATTCTCATTTATTCACCTAAGTTACAGACCAGACAGCTGTTTCTTCACCAGGACCCCAAAAGCATCTCAACCCTGACCTCAAAGTGATTCCCTAGGAGGAAAGACTGCTGCAGTATCCCTTTCCCGACGGCAGACCTGGCAAGCCCTGTGCAGCAGCTACAGCAACACATCCCAGTCCCAATCCCTGACTCACCAGGCCCACATATCAGCCGCGTGGGACACAGCACAGTTGTGGCTTCATTCCCCTGCTGGGACCTCTGGTGGGTTGACCTTGGCTGGCTGCTAGGCTCCCACCCAGCCGCTCCCTCACTCCTCCTCCTCAACAGGACAGGGGGAGAAAATAAGATGGAAAAGTTTGTGGGTCAAGGAGATCACTTATGGGCAAAAGGAGACTCGACTTGGGGAAAATTAATGTAATTTATTGCCAATTAAAATAGAGTTGGATGGTGAGATGAAAATTAAAACACCACCTTCCTCTCACCCTCTCCTTTTTCTCAGGCTCACCTTTACTCCTTCACTCCCGACTCCTCTACCTCCCCACCCCCGAGGGGGGCAGGGGGATGGGGAATGGAGTGCTGTGGTTGGTCCATACCAGCTCCTCTCTGCTGCCCCTGCTGTCTCATGCTGTTCTCCTGCCCCAAAAAAAGGGATCTCCCCCTGCTCGGGTGGGGGCTCTCCAGGGGAATCTCTTGGGGGGCGGCTGGAGCCCCTCCTGCCCTCCTCCCGCTGTCCCCTCGGGGCTCGCAGGGCTGTTTCTCACTCTTTTTCCCTCACCCCTCGCTGCCAGGCAGCGTTCTGCCCTTTCTTAGCTGTGCTTTCCCCAAGGTTTCCGCCCATGGCCGAGGGGCTCAGCTGTGCCCTGCAGTAGGGCCGCTGGAGCCGGCTGAGTCCGGCACAGGGCAGCCCTGGCCTCTCCTCACAGAGACCTCTGCAGCCCCCCAGCAGCACCTGGACCCAATCCAGGGCCATGCTGAAGAGCAGCATGACAGCCCGCATCTTTTCGGGGATCGTGGTATCATCAGGCCATTAGCAACAAAACCTTGGGAGCACGGGGGGGGGGTCCCTGTCGGCCCTGGGCAAAGGCAGGCCGCTCCTGCCAGAGGCAGCCTGCAGCCTGCCAGCACCCAGGCTGGTTTCTGGAAGATGTGGTTAGCATGCTGACAGAAAGCAGCACAGAGACAGAAATTACAGTTCTTAGAATCAGCGTATATTTCCCTCCTTTCCTGCCCAAAAAGGCAGTACAAACAGAGCCTTCCATACCATATAAACAAATTAATTCTGGGGAAAAAACCCATGTGGCAGCTTTCCCCAGTGTGATTCAACTCATCGGGGAAGTTTCTGGGAAAGTGGCCTTGCAAGAATTTTGGCCTTTGGGACTGAAGTAACAGGCCACAATCAAAAGTGAATTAAAATGACCATCAAGCTAAAAGGAGACGCTCCGAACCACGACACCAGCAGTCCTCTCTACTGGGTCTGCAAGGCTGCCTGGTACCGGCACCGAAATCGGCTCATCTTCATCCCTCTGACTGCCAAATCGCCTCCCTTCCCAGCCGAGGCAACGTGCCAAGTTCATGCTGTGCAAGCAGGAGATGTGCACAGAGACTGCTTAAAAGCGAAGCCAGGCCTGGAAGTCTCTCCACCAGCCCCAAGAGCAGCCGCTTGAGCACAAGCAAGGCCACGCGGAGGGTGGAAATAGTCTTTCCTACATGCTCTTCCTGGGCTCCAGGGGAAATCAAGTTCTGCCATTAGGGGAGAAACAAGCCCCTAGGAGAGGTCGTTGCTATAGGACCTGCGCTGTCATGTACTGCTGGCATGGATGCCATACGCAGCTCTGCCCTGTGCCAGCCAGCTCCTCAGGTGCCGGCAGTCAGCATGGCACCCAGGTGCTAACTGCAGCACCTGCTGGAGGTGTCTCCCTGCCCTCCCACCCCACCTTCGTTAACAATTTGCAAGCCAGGCATCAAAGCAAAGGCAACTCCCCTGGGGAAATCCTGTAAAAAAGGCACAGGAGGTCTCACGGGTGCAAAGAGCACAACCCTTTGCAGGCTGCTCTGCAGCGTTTAGCAGCCCCCACCCCCCTCCAGCTCCACAGCTTGTCTTTGAAACGGGCTGATGACTGATTATGGGAATCTTCCCCATACAGTACCCCCACACCATGACATCTCAATCATACTTCCATTTCTTTTTTAAAGTAAAAAATGGTTTTCCTGGCCCAGTATGTTTATCAGTTAGAGTCTGAGCCAGTTATCTGCACAGGTTTACGGTATGCAGCCTAGGACCATTAGATTTTTATCACGTCTTATGAAAATCATACGCAGCTTACTCTTGTAGCTGTATATTACAAGGGAAACGTGTATAGAGAGACTGGTTCTCCTTAGATTACTATCTCTGAATTGATGCTGTATGAGGCACAACTGCTTAAAAGGTTATAACGGATGTAATTTTTGCCATTACAGGTAATTTATGGCTCCTGTGTGTCTGACTTATCAAATCTTCTTAGAGAGATCAAACAGGGTCTGTTTGTCATATGCATTTATCTAACACTTGTTCCTCTGCAAGCTTCAAAACACAATAGTTATTCTTTTCTTGGGTGTCAATTTTCTCCTGTACATCTTGCCTCTTAGTCCTTGTAAATGTCCTCCTAATGCAAAATGCAGGGGTGCTTCAGCAGCAAATATGAGCAATGACTACCTCTCTACAGGCATGTTTAAAAGAGAGAATTTTTTTCCAAAGCAGGGGTCCAGTTCTTCAGAGAGGTCTGAAGTTATGCACGCAGATGTTTTGAAGCTCCAGCTGTGCCTCAAACCTTGCTGCATTATTTCCCCCTCAATTTTGCATAACTCTGAGCTGATGTCTGCTGCTGGGAAAGAAATCCTTCAGGAAAAGTCCTGGAGAACAAAATACCCTTTCATTGGGTAAGGCAGGGGGATACACCTGTATCTGTGTACATCCTCAGCCCCTGCCTGCACATCAGCCTCTACTTCACCACAAGGCTGAGGAGTTAAGCCCAGCCCTCGTGTCCTGCCAGGACTCCATTCTGTTTCCTCTTTCCGCCTTGCTGGAAGTCATATTCTGCTTTACATGCTCGGGGCTAAACCCCAATCACTCACAAGATGACAAAAGTTGTGACGGTTTTATTGTTTACTCTGCGCAGTTTTCACAGCAAACTGAGCAGGTGTAAGGCAGGCAGGGAAGCACAGGAGGGCTCAGTGGCAACACCCACAGGGCAGCCGAGGGCAACACAAAGCAAAGCTACCCTGCTTTCTGCTGTGCAGACTGTTCGGGGTTACAATAGCTCAGAGGGCATGAGCAACAGAGGCAAAATGTTAGCCAGATAACGGGAGGGAGGCATGAGAGGCACACTTTTCAAGAGGTCTGGGGATTTTGAGAAGCGCCAGTCTGTATGAACCTCTCCAGCAGAGCTGAGGAGATGGGAGAGGCTGTGTAAAGGACTCGCTTCATCCTGTTTCCCCAAGCACGAATCACCTGGAAATGAAAGGACGTGCCTCTGCGTCAGGCACAGGAATCTCCAGGCTTAGAGAGGAAAAGGTTCAGCCGTGACGTGGATTCAGCACCACGCACCCCCACTACATGGGCACACGGGGTGCTGGTGGGGAAATGAGCCACAGAGGGGCTGAGTAAAAGGAGGGTCCCCACTCCCTGCTTCCCTCGCAGCACCGCAATGCACCCTACCCATGGGGGACAGTGGCTGCTCTGCTCTGTGGACCTTGCTGCCCTGCTGTGCAGTCCTGTCCATATGCAGTGCACCACATGTGAGTAATGTAAAAAGGTAATGAGCCCAACAGCATTCAGACACACTTATGTTTCACATTTACAGACCTTTTACCCATTCTGCTGTCAAAAAGCTGCATTTCTCAATGGCTGTGAAGTGTGAAGTCTCTGGAAACACACAGCACACTCACTGTCGAGGAAAGAACTTTACAGAGGAGCTTTACCAGTTTAATTCTACGTTAGGTTTTACCTTCCCGTCAGGTATGAAATGGCAGGACATGCTTAAGCAGGCAGTACGATAGGAATCCCAGGGAGAAATAAGTTAAAATAAAATTAAATAGTAAATAAATAGATATCATTTATTTATTCAATAATAAATAAATAGAAAATAATAAATTTGTATTTAAATAATAAATAAAAAGAAATAGAATTAGAAGAACTATACTTTGCTGAAGTCCTTTGAGTAAACTGATTGAATTGGATATCTTCACTGACATCATTTTTAACAGGGTTTACAGTACAGAAGTTTTGTGCAACAAATGGGACATATTCTGAAAAAGTACAAATAATCCTTCAAACCATATACGCAGAACAGAATTTCAGCTGCAAACACACCCAAAATCTAGGGTTCTTAAGATCCAAGCATTTGGCCCAATAACACAGTATGTATTTGAGAAACGTCAGTCTTTGATTCAGAAACATCTAATGCCTGCAAAAACTATTCCTCATATCAGGGAAAACTTTGGTGTTGCCAATTGCTTGAAATGGCTTTAATGTAAGGTAGAATTAAAGACTGACAATCAAACATAGCAATAAACTGTAAATTGCATCCACGTGTTATAAATGATTTACATATCTGACTACAGGAACCACAGAAGTATGTTAGTTGCAAAACATCACTAACAACCTCATAATTAATATAACTGGCACCCTGTTGGAAATACTGCCCAGCTCTGTGGACGTTTTGCATCCACGTCTTTGAATCTTTCTAGACTATTTGAAAAAAATTCAAGTATACTTATTAAAAATTCATTAAAAGCCTAATATGTGTTATAATAAATAATTTGCTTCTTCACAGATTAATTTTAACACTGACTTATTTTACCACACTGATAAAATCTATCTCCATCTCAAATATTATTCAAGCTGCCTCAGGATCTGCCACTTTTTTTTTTCCCCCCAAGTTTGTTTTTTCTTTCTTTCTTTTCCTCCCAGTCTCTTAGATGAGGATCTCTCTTTATCTCTGCCCCAAGCTTTATGCTATAGCAGTCTTGAATGGCATATCAGAGTCTATTTCTGAGTACTGGAAAAATGTCTCTGACAATATGTATTAGCATTCTGGCACTTTCCTCTAGATGAAATTTCTATGTGCTTCACACAGTGGACAATGTTAGGAGAGCTGGACAGACACTAAAGAAGAGCAGTATTCATCTGACCTTCTCAGAAACCATTTTGGTACTGCAAGCAGAAGACAACAGAAGGCAGAAATACCTGAAGAGTCAGCTACAAACTAGAAAGGAGCTGTAAGGTTGAAAATTTTATGAAACAGGAAGAATATCATACTTCCTCTGGACAGAATGACCCATTCAACTAAACAAAAGGCAAAGGTAACAGAACAGACCCAAAAATCATGGGTTTGAACCATGTTAGTCAAAACATCAAAATGTGAAAAGGGTATAAAATAATTTCATCTGCATGATGCCGGCCTCTACAGTAAAACACCATAAAAAGAAAAAAAAAAAGAAAAAAGAAGGAAAAAAGACAGACAAGAAAGACTTGTTCATTTATAACTACAGCCTTACTGACACTATCAACACTTGCTGGAAACAATCTCCTAATGGGAAAATGAAAATATGTGGTTTATAAAAACATACTGAGGAAGGAGCTAGTGCTCTTACTCAGATAGAATTGATTAAAGGAAATCCATGCGTTATGCCAGACGGACTTGACTACTGTGATAGCTGAGCACAACAGTCCTGGATAATGGACTTCATGCATATGACAGAAATACCAAGTAGATACGATGCAGTTGATAACACTGACTTTAACTCACAGCATTAAGTTTCAGAAAAATTTTACTGACCAGTTTTCACTCCAGAGAACTAAAGATTGTGGGCTACCCACAATCTTATGGCTGGGTGCTGTGCTGGTTTGTGTTCAGGATATCATCACCAGAAAGCCTCTCTTAGATGTTTTACAGACATCAACCATACAAAATATTGATAGAGAGCCTTAGTAGCATGTGGCATCCATACCGTATGGTTTTTTTGATAGCAACAACTTCAGAAGCAGAAAACAGTCCCCCTTATGACAGATAATTTTTTTTGTTCACCACTGATATATTTACAACGTCTCCACAGACTGGCAGGCCTGAACAATTTACTCTCTAACCCTCCTACAATTTACAGAAATGCTTTGCACACTATGACTGCCATAACCCTTTGAGAAGCTGAACATTAATTTAGGTCATGGATATAGAGGAATTTCAGCTGCCTTGTTCCTTGTAGTAGCAAGGGCTCATTTTCTCTAAAAACATCTTGACAATTAAATCTACTAGAAAAATACACTTACCTTCCGGTAAAATAGTACCTTTTTTTAAAAAACATTTCCATGAATTAATCCACTCTGTGAAGGTTAGAGACCTTACTCTGAAGGCACTTTTGTTTTAAATCAAGGGCTTTCAGTCTGTGCTTGATGGACTTATACTCTATGAGGTCCAAGACAGTTGACTAAAAGAAGTTATTTCATATGTGCTA
Source organism: Aptenodytes forsteri (assembly GCF_000699145.1). Lineage (NCBI taxonomy): Eukaryota > Metazoa > Chordata > Aves > Sphenisciformes > Spheniscidae > Aptenodytes > Aptenodytes forsteri. The sequence continues at coordinate 1,397,112 of NW_008794089.1, forward strand.
CTCAGCAATCTATGTATGCAAAAGTTTATAATAGGAAACGTGTGAATCTGATAACCAAAAGAGTAAAACCTACTGATATATTCCATCAACTGGAAGTGTTAGTACAACTTACAAATCAATGCAATCACATTAGTCCCTGCCACATCAGTGATAGTTTATCGGTAAAACAGGCAGTGCAGCCTCCAAGTCATTCCAGAATCACCATCTTGTGCGTTAATACTACATGAGAACAGGATAACAGGAAATGGGGAAGAGAGACAAAATGGCAATGAAAGGCAGTGTCCCATAGAGGATGTCCTCTCTGACCAAATCTCAGCTGCTATCAGAACTGGGGAGGAAGGTAGCAAGAGAAAAAAAAAAGCAGTAGGAGCCTTGAAGCACATGTGCTTCAAGGAAGCAGCATTCCCATTTCATTCGTTAGGTGAATTGTGATCTCTCAAGTTTGTTATCTTATTAAACTGCAGCTATTTTGTTAGCTTGATCTCCTGCCCCCTTCCCTAACCCTAAGTTTTTGCTGGCTTTAGTCCACGTGTCACAGCGGTTACACCAGGAGTGCTCCTGGCATTGACTCTCCTCTTTACCCACTGAGCATCTATGCTGTAGAGCACCATGGACCTGCCTGTCTCAAAGGCGATCTACAGGAACAACCCTAAGAGTAGCAATAAATAATACCTTCCTTGCCAAAAAGTCTCTTTTTCAAAGCCACCCAGCCAAATATAACCAAATAACTGTCTGAAGTATTAGCACAACCTTAGAGAGTTTCTACTAAGCGGAAGAGAAAGAATACCTCTTTTTAGCAGTCTTGCTTGCTATTCATATAGTCACATTGAAGGGATACGGTGCAGTCCCTTGCACAAGCTAGTTTGCACTCACACCTTCTTCCAGAAGTGCATGGCCACGTTACCCGAGATCTGACACAGGCTGTTATGCTCATCTGAACTCGGTAATTATGGTAGGTCTTCCTGCACCCTCCTGGCACTGCAGTATGTTATACAGTGCAAGCACACCCAGGGCATCCCCTACACCTCACAGGGCAAATTCTGCTCCTGGACCTGGACTGGTAGATCCCAGCATGCTCAGAAGAAGTGTGCCAGTGGGGAATTTAAAACTTTGTTATACCTATTTTCTCCAAATCCCAGTTTAAGAACAATTCCCTGTTTTCACTTCAGAGTGGTACATGTTCCACACAAGTGTTCCATCCTCCTTGCATCGATCGAAGCTGAAAGAAGCATTATTTAAACCAAACAGACGAGCCTTGGGCATTTTACATCCCCTCCATTTCAGCGTGAAGTTCCTGTTAAATGGTGCAATTGCCATCTGGGGCTGGACATGTTTCTCCCTGCAACTAGCTACTAAACAATGACACTTCTCCCACTTCAACTCAAAAAACAAAGCCGGTGCAGGGATCGCCCAGAAGCACACTTGAACTCCACAAAGCCCCTTCCCTGACACCTTTCGGATACGGGACCCAGAGGCTTACAAAGGAAATATCAACTACTCGGTCCAGAATTTTTAGGCATGTATTTGCATCTCATATTAACACCACCCAAAAGAAATTCCCAATCATTCTGAGTGTTGTGTTTCTTAAACAAAAAATGGAGAAGAAGAAAGAGAATATAAAATGTGAAGCAATTGTTAGCCTACAGGTAAGTACCCTGGGGAGAGCTGTTTCCCCACCAACAGAATTTCAAATTTAAATACCAGTGTTTCTATGCATTTGTTGTTTGGATGCTTGGAGGGGAAAGCTTAATAGAAAACTGACTGAAGTTTGCCCATTTTGCCTCACAGTGAACAAAAAGTATCACTGCCTGTCATCTTCCATGTCTGGCTAGTCACAGGCATCCAAGCATCAGGAAATAAACTGTAATAAATCATGAAGTTGGCTTAAAATCCACCTGATTTCCTAAATTCCAAGCACAATAAAGGTAAGTGGGATTATCTGGATATTTCTATTTTCAATTCTTGTTCTTTTGACCTCTAGAGTTCTTCACTTTTCAAGTTGTTCTCCGCAAGGCTGAGGACTAACCATTTCTTTAGTAAATCTGGATGTCTAAAAGGCCTGCTTCCTATGGGTGCAAGAGCTGCATTACCACTCAGTTAAGCTGTATACAACTATTTCTACTTCCAGGGTTGCACATTTTTGCATTACAGAGACCTGTGATCCTGCAAAGATTTATTATAACCCCATGTTCACTTCAAGCACTTTAAATGGTTTGACTGAATTTCTCATTGGGGATTTCTCACAGGCCATAAATTCAGTCTCGGCGGGAGCAGTGTCAGGGAGCAGCGTGAGCAGGATTGTTCCATGAGTGGAGACGAGTCAGGAGCCACGGGTGACCCAGCACAGGCCGTGCCCTCACCGACAGGGTGCAGTCCCGCAGGGTCTGAACATAGGGCAGAGCCAGGTGGTCACAGCCATGAATCCCATCAACAGCCTCAGACAAGGCAAAGTAATCAGCCAGTTCCAAGGTCCATCCAGCAGACAAGGGTGAGGGGTAGGACTGGAGACAGGACTACAACATGGGTCCGTCCAGAAGACAAGGTCAGAGATAGACATGCCCACAGCATAGCTCAGGCAAGGACTGGGTGCCGAGCCCTGAGCTGAAACAGGGCTCCTGGGCACAGGGTAGAAGCTGGTCAGGGCCAGTAAGGCTTGTTAGCGCCCTAAGGACCCTGAGAGCCATAGGCTTCGGGGGAAAGCCCGGGCACAGTCCTGACCCCATGAAAATGAAAGAAAATTATGCCACTGACTTCCAGGAGGTCAGAATCCACCCGATCTCTTTCTTTTCCAGGCCCTGTGACATGCACCTAAAATGCCTTTGAGTCACATATCAAATAAATAGATAAGAGTGATAAAAGTTAACCAAAGCCATGCAACACTCAAAGCACCGCATAGCCACAACTATTAAGGATATTAGCACTATATCAACCACTAACAAAATAAAAATTGCTATTGTGTTTCTGGCCAGCACTGGAAGGTTTTGGAGCTTTTTTCTAAGGCTAGCTGCCAACAGTGCCATGGGAGCGCTAACACACTGCCATTTCATTTCAACGCTAATAGTGATATATAGTAAAAATCTGCATTTATACGGAGCTATAAAGGCCAAAGAAAAGATTCCTCTTGCTTTTGGCAAGTTTTGGATCAAGTAGCGTATGTATCGTTTTCACGTGCGAGAGTGATGTTGCCCTCTGCTGGGTAACCCACAACCAGAGCAAAGACCTTGCTCTTGAGAGTCTCAGCAGATTCAAGCAGAAGCAGCCCACTTTTTTGGATACTAGAATCTTTGCAAATACCAGGTGATTTAGCTTTGCCACACCCCAAGGAGGAAGGAGTACACTGTTAGCCTCTTTTTACAAGTGAAGAGACAGGAGGTACAGGAAGGATGCAGTTTCAGTCCTCATCTCTTTGTAGAATACAGCCCATCGACTTCCGGTCCAGAATCAGCCCCATCCAACTTTTCCAAGGTCATGTAGAAAATCTGTAGGAAAGTTAAATAAAAAGAAAAAAAAAAAAAAAAAAAAAAAGAGGATCCATGTTTCATGACTCCCAAGTTTTAACCACAAGATTGAAAGAAAAAACAATCTCACAAATACTTACATTTAGTCCTTAAAACCTCTAGACACCAATTATGTACTGCAGGCTATGTCTACATTAATTCTCACCTATATTCATCTATTTGTTTTTCCTCCTTTCATGGAATCAGATTTAATTTTTCTTAAGTAACAGATAAATTACTAGTGTCTATATTATCAGCACCCTATTAAGAGCAGGAATCCAGCTGGATGCCACTGGGACGTTGTAACATTCCTATCTCATCAGCGATCAGACTAAGGTCTAGGGAGTGAAATTTATCAAAACCCATTGTACAGTGTATCTGGAAGGATGATAAACATGATTAAAATTCATTTCACCAACACAGTTGCTCATATGTATTTGATGTCCTTTTCCTTGGAATGGTTAGACAAATTGCACCGTTCCCTAAAATGAAATTCAGTCTTGGATTTTATACAACGTGCCCTGATAATACAAATCAATACTTTGACAAAACACATTTTTGCCTGAAGATGAAGTATAATGCGTAATGAAATACATTTAAGTACTTTATAATTTATCCTGAGAGCACAATGCATTTGACCAAATGTCATACATCATTCCATAGAAAACTAGATGGAATATATAATCTATGCTCCCTTAAGAAGCAACTGCATTGAGAGAGTACACAATTAAACAGTTAATATTCAGAAAACATTTCAAATTAAGGATCTGTGTGCAACCTCTTAAAGATGTACATTGTTTTACACAATTTAACTGCAAGATCACAGTTTTTTCTCAAATGCAGTATCACGTTCTCTAATTACTTTCATTTTTAAGATAGAGTACATTATCTTCTGTGCGTCAACTTACTTTTGCCGTGGACCTCACAAAGCTTGTTTACACGTATAGTATAAGGGGAGCCAAAAAAACCCAGAATGTTTCTGTGGACCTTTTGCATGCTGTGTGACTCTTGCCCGATATCTGTAACGAATTAGATGGTTTCCTTTAGAATTTCCACGTCCTAGACCCATTTGGCTATTCACCCTCCAAGAGCTCTCTCCCTATGGAGCACATAGCACAAATTTCACAGGCAGCAGTGGCACAGACAGAAATTTAAAAGTTGGTAACTTAACATGTTCCTAAATCCAGTGCGGCCCAAAGGCATCAAGAACATTTAGGAGTCCTATTCTCCTTCATTTCACAGGGAGATATGACAACCTACATATCTTAATGGGTCTTGGCATCAGGTACTATCTGCATGGTCAGGTAAATACACGAGTAGGGATTTAGCCTTTGACTGAAATATGAGCCAGATGAGGCAATATTTAATGGGAAGACTCAATAACTCACCAGACAAGACTCACTGATACATGAAATAAAACAAGCCATGTATTTTCCTTATTAAGGTTTGCTCCATGTAATAACATGTCTTATTGCAGTCTCATTTACTGCTGTCTTTACAAGGAGTTTATCAGAATTCAAGACCTAAAGTGCCCAGACCGTGATCATTATACATGAATTGTTTTCACCGAGGCCAAGACATGAGCATGTTCAGGCAGTACACAAAGATCTGTCGCTAAAACATTTCCCACTTGAAATGTAATTGTTCTCCAGTTAGGAAGTAATCACTGAAAAACAAAATCCTACAGATGACACACTGAGTTTTATGTTCACAGAAGGTTAATATATTTTCCATGCACAGCGGAACTGTTTGTAATTTATAGGCAAAAATTCAGCCCTGGTGTAAGCAAGTGCAGTTCTTATTGATCTCAATAGGAGATGCACTCATTTATAGCGGAGCTGGTTTTGGCGTCATGTCTGTTTAGTACTAGAATGAATAATATTACAAGACAGGGCATAGGTTCAGTATGTGTTGAAAGCTTTTGCATGTGAATATTAAAACAGCCCATCTCCACAATAGCAACTATTTTGGGCTGGAGAACACAACATGTGCCAATCTGAGCCGCATAATGCTTTGCATATCTTGGGGTTCGCTACTCTGAATAGTTCCATACTGAATGGCTGCTTAATCTCTCCGGTACAGTTACTGTAAAGATCCTCTATCTAACAGCACGATGCAGCGCTTTGCTCAATAGATGAGCCCTGTATTCACGTTCAAAAGCACAAGCCAGCCTGTAGGAGAGACTGAGGCAGAGCTTCGCTTGAAGAGCCCTGTGGCTTACACTATTTTGGTATGAGTTTAAAGAAAAACACATTTTTTTACACATTTGGTTTTCATTTGTTTGAAACAGTTTTGTAGCCTAATAAAAAGACCTACAGTTTCATAAAAGGAAGTTAACTGGTTGTCTTTGGGCAGTAGGAGACTTTTTCATTTATTACTGGGTTATTTTAAGGGCATTAACTGCAGTCAGCCCATGAGCTCTGTTACAGAACCGATTTGATTTAGGATTTTTTTTAATTACACTGTGTTTTATTTAAAAAAAAAAACAAAAAAACAAATGTCAGTGTGAAAATACTGGATCTGTAGACTTTCTTATTACACTGCTCTAGCCTGGAAGGCAGAGCACTGCTTGTGGACTGGCTTGTACACCATCACATTGTCCGCTGCCCGTCTGCCTCCTGGCTGGCAGCAAACGTACCCAACAGGAACAGAGGTTCAGGGTGCTGGTGTTCCCATTCAAGCTCTCCTTCCAGCAGCAGGAAGGTATCTAATTTACCAATACACTTTCACCTTCCAACAGAAAGAAATCTGACAGCCTGATCTCACCTCCCAGCACTCAGACCCAAGGGGAAGGCAATTTGACTGTCTAACCTTGTGTTTTGGCAGGGGGACAGGAAGGGAAGTAACCTGTCCACTACTGCCTTCCCACTGATAACGTACAGACCTCAGGATGGCCATAACTTACCCAATTAGCCACAGTGCCTGCCATCCTCAAAATATACTCTGAAGACTTTTCTGAAATGGATGATCACAGCACACAGCTCAGGAGTAAAAACACATGCATTTTTCTAAAGCTCAAGGAAACACACATATACTGTGCTCTAAGTATGTTTACATTACTGTCTTCTTCAAGACAGCATGAACAAGCCGCTATATACAGGATAACAAATATATTGAAAGCTTAATTTCCAAGAACCTAGCCTATTCCTTCCTTTTTTAATTAGACTTTTCCATATAATGTATGCTATCTCAATAAATTCACTTTACAGTTATGACTAGAGTGGCTATTCAATGTTGAGCTGTATTAATTCAACCGTACATCAAGGGACAAATTAAGATGAGGACATAGTCCAGATAAGTAGAGTAACAGCCCTGGGAAGGTACAGAAAAGCTGAATGCTTTGCTCAAACCCATAAAGAGAAAGAGAAGAAGAAAAAGAGAGAAGAGGAAAAAGAGAAAAAAAGAAGGGGGGGGGGGGGGGGGAAATCGCCCCCCAGCACTCTTTATAGGCAGGGAGTTTAGCCACTGAATCCACAGTCATGGATCTTTTTGCTCCTGCCTAATACAATGCACCTTTCAGTGCTGCTTTCTCAAATCCTGTCCTATCAGGCAGTGTCACTGTCACATCTTCTCTCAGTAGCATTCAAGGAAGCTAAAGGGATTTAGTTCCTAAGCAAAACTCGTGCCTTTGAGTCACCCTGGAGTTGAGTCTGGAGGAGCACTGTAGTAATGTGGGAGAACTATACAAACCCTGGAGCTATTCTCAGCTATGCCTAGATGTTTAAAAAATAAAGGGATTTTGAAGTCTAGATTTTACCCTGGACTCTGGGACGCAGTGGAGAGGGTCAGAAAGGACAGAAGAGAGACCTTTTAGATCAGAAATTTAAGACCTGTTTGCCTTGGTTTTGAATGACTTTTTTTTTTAATGAGATGTTACTTTAGCTAAGTAAAGGGGCAGAAGGCATATGAAACTCATAACCAAAATCTGAGACCCCCGTCGAGTGAAAAAGCAACAATGAGGCAGATTATCCTTGACATTTTGGGGCGGGGAAGAAGTAAAAACACCTGACAGAGGACTCCTAGTTGGTTGCCAGAGGGATGGATCCCAAACCTACACTAACTTGAACAGTACACCCAGGGTGATAGGACAAGCAGTAAACTCTGGAGATCTGTAAATGAATATCAGCCGAGCGCCAAAATCTCAGCAGCTGGAAATTGATGCAACTAGGGCAATCAGCGCTTCTGGCCATTTGGGGTTGTTATGGGTAGGTAAAAAGTGAGCACAGCAGACATTATAAATAGCACACACAGTATCTGAAAAGGTCATTTGGCTTCAGTATACTACAGATTGGTCTTGCTCAGTACTAATTACTCATCAGGTGGATCTGAGGGAGATTCCTGTATAAACATGGCCTGTTACACTAAAGGGCCTGCTCCTTGTCCCATCAAAGACAACAGCAAACTTCACTGACTTCAGCCAAGCAAGAAGAAGGTTGATAGCTGCAGGCTTCCTTAAAGCATAGGAAGGCTTTGCTGCGAGTGAAAATCACGACTTGCTGTATGATATACTGAGCATGGGACAAAAAGATGTTTTGCTTTGCAGGATAATGGAAGCCCTTCTTTTATAGGGACCGAGTTCCATATCTGATACATCCACAGCCAGAGTTTTAAAAAAAATCTCACACATGCATGTCAGCTATTGAATGATATTGTTTAAAGCTAGAAACTGTGAGCTGTTAGTCTTTAAAGAATAGGCAGACAGGCAAGAAATTCCACCGAGTGATTTATAAGCAGGTGGAAGAGAAAGTGGAAACTTCTGTGAATCTTGGTCGGGATCCAGTTCAGAGCCTTATTTTGATGGAGGGCTCCCTCTTCTGGATTTTGATTGAAGCATATTTCCCAAAGTCCAAACCGGTTTATTTTTTCCAATGCAATTGAAAGGTGCTTTCAACTAGAAAACCGATCAGTGAGAGAGCCTCTATGTCCTCTCATAGTCCAACAGTCCCTCTGCCGCATACACTGTGGGGATCTGGGCTTTGGGCAGCACGTCCGACTGCATCTGCCCCACAGACCTGCTAGAGGTAACGGGAGCTGCCACTGAGTTTTTAGTTTTTAATTTGCATATTTAAGTTAATAGAAGTCCCAGGCACAAGGGTGAGGGTTTACTCTAGCTTAAGATTCTTTATTTTTCTTGCTTTCTAAATGCAAGTTTTGGAGAATTACATCATTAAGAAATAGCCTTAGTTGTGACAATTCCTGGGAATTCTACTTCTGGACAAGAATGCCTTCAAGTTAAGCAGCTCAAAAAGAAAAATATCTGTTTGGCTGGAAGTTCTCCAGTGACATGAAAAATAGCCTTTTAGTCCCATATACAAATCAAAATAGTCTTACACAAAAAATCCTCCCTAATCTGGGGGGAATTTCCTGCACCATAGGAATTCCTTCTGAAAACAGACACTTCCTGAACGGCAGGTGGGACTGCTAGAAACTGAAACTGCATCTTTGAGTAATTTACATTTCTTAAGGAGAACAACGTTTTCAGGCGGAAACCTGCTTCAATGAACATTTTCCTTTAATACAGCCAGAGTTTACTACCCCTGTGCAAATACATCTGTAAGACTACGGCTACAGATTGTTATCGTGGCCAGAGGGGAATTCATTATTTCAGAATAGGACAGGAATGCAAGCAAAACTCTGAGTTTTGCTGAAAATGAAATAGAAGTAATAATAATCCATATTGCTCTGTGGCCTGAAAAGGAGTCACATCTCTCTGATTTTAGAGAATGAATGCAACTGCATTTTGTTTCAATAGAATAACAATCCAATTTGAAGGAAATAGTTTAAATTTAGCAACTACGGATGCTATAATAAAGGATGTGACAAAAGCTATACATCCCTTTAAGAGAGAATCATACACACTTCTTCCAGATATAACACGGCAAGCCTTTGCCTTCTAATGTTGTTACCGCCCACAAGAGAGCATCCACCTAGACCAACTATTCCTTTGCTTTTTTTCCTGCAGATTAGCAAATACCCATCAGCCCTGTCAACATTTGGGCCAATGAGATCTACAGGCCATTTACAGTGAGCTCCCAGACCCACCTGCAGGCCCTCAGACCTCAGTTGGGGAACCACTGACCCCCAAAGCCCCAGCTTGCCCCAGATGCCTCACAGCAACATCAAAAGAAAGAGTGCCAGTCCCAACAGGTTTGTCATTCAAAGAGATGGGAGGTACAAAGGGTATGAGGAAAAAGAGAAGGAAAGTGAGCTGCTTAATGCCAAGCAGCAGACTGGATGGAAAGCCAGGAACGGAGCACAGGCTTCTTGGGAACAAGCTCAGCGCCCTCTGCACAGAGCCACAGCCCTTAAATTGAGGCCACAGTCACAGAAAGGGTCATAAAAAGGCATCCATTGGAACACAGCTACTTCAAGCTTATGCAGAAATTGATGTTTGGGGTAAGAGGTCCCCACAATTTCCAGCACTATGAAAAAAATGCAGCCAAGCTGGCTTATTTTTTCCCCTTCTGCTGAACTGGACAGCTATAACTCTGGAAGGAATTGCCCAGTAGATTGGGGAAAGCGGGGTGGGGGGGGGGGGGGGGGCGGCATGGGGGGAGGAGGATGTTTACTTTTTTATTGCTATTGTCATAATAATGTGGAAGAAGGAGAAAAGTTGTGCTGTATACTAAATTCCTATTATTTAGCTTTGCCAGGAGAAAGAACACCGCAAATTTGACCAGCGTTATAAGCACAAGGCTCTTGATTCTGAGAGAATAATTAAACAAATAAAAAGCCCTACTGTTTTCTTACTACAGTGCTGCAAACTTTGTAATATATTAAAGAAATAAGTTCATTTTCAGACTCATATACCTTGGTGGTGTTACAACAGAGTGTTTTTAAGAAACCAAAAAAAAAGCTTTTAGTCCTTTTCAGTGCACCCTAATTTATCTTTAGTAAGGCTTTGTGTTTATCTTTTCTTGGAGCAGAGATGCACAATGCTACCAACCTTCACTAGGGCTTTGGGCTGCAGTCCTCCCGTGCTTAAGAGTATCTGCCTGGGATATGTGGACCCTGCAGTTGGCTCCCTCCGGAGCAATGACAGCTTTAAGCATTTGACAAGCTCTGTGACACACAGTATTTTTAAAAAACCCTATTAAAAACAATAGAACAAATTAAACGGGCATCAGTCTCATGTTTAACTCTCCCACAGAGAAAATCTGAGAGGACTATCTGCATTTGCTTTCTCTCAGGACGTCTGCCTCTGTCTGTATCTCAGGTCAGCCTGTTTGCTTGGCAATGCCTGGTAATTTGCACCTCGCAATAGGAATCAAGGCAAATACTAATATTCAGTAGTCCTCTCTTCTGGTAACTCCTACTTCTGAACAGACGGACAAGAAACAAGGTTTTCAACAATAATACCCATTCCACATCACCTCTCTGGGAAGCTATTGTGCTGCCTTCCTCCTGCCCTACCCCACAAATGGCCAAGGCACTGACATGGGAAAATCCCATACCATATCCATTAAATTGTTACCACACAGGGTTATCATCATCGTTATTCCTAAGGGAAACACAGGAGCTCCATTCTGTCGCACCCATAAAAACCTCATTCAAGAATACAGTATGGAGGTTTTGCTGGCAAAAAGCTCCAGGCTGGCAAAAAGGCCCTATTAGCCACAAGAAGAGCTGCTGAGCTGTCAAGAGCCCTTTCTGCTCTTTCCTTATTTACTTCAGCAGGGTAGAGCATGGCACTGGGACAACAGAAAGCCAGAGGCCTGGGAAGACTTTGCCATCTTTTATGCCCTATATACCCAGCATCATCAAAAGACACAGGCCAAGCCATCAAGTAGCGTCTACAACCATCTGTGTCCACAGCACAAGGGCTGTTGTGGCCCCAGAGCATCATAGTAATGTCATTGCTTCAACTTTGTGACAAAGGTAGTGACTTGGAAATTTTTTTCTAATCTGTTTTATAAAATACGACAAAATAGTAGCCAATTTGTAGGGTTTTTTTCCTTATTCAAAATGGATGCCAATGCCACAGGAGCTGAAGAGTTGCTTCAAATTATTCACAAGAGGAAATAAAACTGACTCTCACTTACTGCAATCCTACAGCCAGCAACATGGCTGCTATTTTATAGTCCAGAAGCACACCTAGGACATAGGTGGGACACAGAAACTGATGGGAACAATCCTGACCCTGCAAAATGGTAGAGTGCAGGGATATCAGGACACTGGAGAACAGGAGGTGAATTTAATGGGGATATGGGAATCAAATGGGGTGGGAGGTGGAAACAGTAAGCAGCCAGCACAACAGCTGCATGCTAGAAAGTGTATGTGAGGCTTGAGTGTAACCCTGAGAGCCTCCACCCCTAAAAAAAAAAATATTAAAAACAAGGCAAAAATATGTGTTTTACAACATCTTGGGATTTTTGAAGGTCTGAGTTACGATCTCTGGACACAGAAAATTAGCAGTCCTACAGTCATGTACTACACATACCATCCTCACTAGATCAGGTATCCACATGTTACAAGGTATCATGAAAATAGGATTGGTTTTAGTTAACAGATTCCTTTGTGATCAAGGGGTCAGCATCAACCCGACTTTCCCCACCATCTTTCGTTGGACCTCAGCCAACACAGAACTCTCTCAGCAATTCGCCTCCAACACAGCAAAGAAAACTGAAAGACAAAAGGCCATGGAGTATTGTATGATCTCCAGGGCGGGGAAAATAAAGGCACACAAAAAAGCAATGAGATTTGTTAAGATTCCTAAGAGAGATTCTTCAAGTTTTAGGAACTTGAAACAAAGAATGCACATTCACTCCATGGACAAAACCCAAGCACAGGAGAAATATCCAGAGTCACAAAACATAACGTTTTGGAGACATGCATTTCAGACATCAGCATTAGAAAGCACTGAGAGAAATCTCAATAGCAGGGTAGAATATGGAAATGTGCTTTCATTTCTCTCAGATGAGTACCTCTAATTCTGGAGTTCAGGGCTAGCTCTTTCATCCCTGTTGTGATCTTGGCTCTGCAAAACCCTGCTGCTGCTTGCAGCAATTGAACTAGTTTCAAAAAAAAAAAAAAAAAAAAAAACAAAACCCACAACCAAAAAAACACCCGGCATGAGAAGTTTCCCTTACTGAACTGCCAAAAAAAAACACACAAAACCCACAACCAAAAAAACACCCGGCATGAGAAGTTTCCCTTACTGAACTGCCCTTTGCTCATATTTGTGTACATTAAGAACGAGTTCAGCCAGGGACCTCAGCATGCTCTATAGTAGCTAATAAGACTGGACTTACTGTTTTCAACTCTTGCCTGGTGGCAAGGCTGATGGTGCTACACTTTAATTCCCATTATAATGGAGAAAAAGCAAAATTTCCTAGGCAAGGTGGGAAATGGAGAAGGTTCACCAGAACATTAGTCACCTGTAGTCACCCTTAATTCCCTTAAGGTGGCCTGCATCAATTCTACTAACCATGCAAAATCTTGAGACTCGGTCCCTGAAACTGTTCCTAGTCACTCTGCTGCTTTCTGCCTCCCTGCTGAAAGCTCTTTGGGACACCCAGGCCAGGCCATCTCCTCTGAGCTATGTTTCAGTATCACTGGTCACCTCACAGAGTCAGGCCTTGAGGTGGGAGTATGACTTAGCACTTAGAATAGATATGCACTCTTTACCATCTCTTATTTCCCCCGTAGGCAGTTATCTACTCATTTCAATAAAAGCTTTTTTCCTAATGGGTGAAATGAGGAAGTCACTTCAACAGTACGTGGTATAGTAAATAACGAAGCAGAAAAGCTCTCCAACTTCCATTTTTCTTCATCATCTCTGTGTTTTGTGCCTTTCAGCTTTAAAACAGGCTTATGGGAATGCTTCTGGACATCTGTCATACATATGGACATCTATCATGTCTATCATACACATAAAATTACATTCAAATATTACTGTGGACATTGCATAGTCAACTACTCCATCTTTAGGAAGTGGCAGATCTACAATTTTCCTGTGCGATGTTTATACAGGTCCTCTGAGCCACACGACTATATAACATAAGTCTCCTGCTTCATCCAGAGCCCATGATGGACTGCTGAACTAGAGAACAGCTATTTGGTTTTACCATTATTATTCAGTTTGTACTATTAAAAGTAAACCTTTCCCCCTGCTGATCTAAGCACAGAATTATGAATCCTAACAGGCTTTTCTATAGTACTCATCACTCCTTTGTAGGAGTCCTCCAGCACATCGTGAACTTACCTAAAATACTTGCAACATGCATATTCATCTCTCAGTTCCACAGCTGAGAAATAGGGAGGTGTTGAAAATGTACAAGTAATCACAGAGATCCAGAGTTGTGAGTACTGGATACAAAGCAGAGACCCCTTTCAATTCAAGCGCTTCTTTAAATGCACTTTCTGTGCATTTTAGGGCTTTCTGCGGATCAGCCCTCAAAGGTACCTTTGGCAGAGGCAAGGAAAGAACCTTAGTTTTCGAGACAGATTCAGCTGCGCAGTCATGACACCAAATCTTTGTCTTCCTCATGTTCCTGACAATTGCTGCAACAAATTAAACAAATTTCATACAGGTTGCAAACCACAAAATTATTCACACCCCTCCCCTTCACATCATGCAACAAATGAGGTCGATAGCCCACAGTAAAAATAACATGTATCATGTATTTAAATGATAGCATTACAATCAGGAGTCAAAGTAAAGTTGCAAGGATAAATTCTGACATCTCATAACTTTTGACTTTGCAAACATATTAATGTTCTATGAACAGTTTTCTGTTTATAAGTTTCCTACAAAAGGAGTAAGCCAAAAACGCCAAAGCTTCCGTATGCAGCATCATACCAGTTCCTATAAGGGCACGACATTCAGATGCCCCACTAGCCAGTCTCACTTGAGCTATGCAAGGGAGAGAGCAGCAGTAAGGAATCACCTCCTGCTAGTGCTACAGGAGGATGAGAATGTGAGTTTCTCAGCCGTTTCCAAAAGTCAAAGGTAGGAGTTCTGGGTTCTGCCCTGGGTGCTAATCCAAGAGTTCACAGACCTCCTACCTGGGGTCTCCCACCACCCAGTTCGGCTCTTCCACAGGGTTACGTCCAACCTGTCCCTGCCTCAGTCCTTACTGAGATGGGGGACACAGATTATTTTTCTGGGGGTGCAGGTCTTTTCTTTGCCAATCCACACCCTTTTCTTTGACATTTTTCCCAATTCTGATACAAATTTCTCCTCCAAACCCTCAGCCAATTGCTCTCAGTTCACTTCCCTGGACCTCCAGCAGGTGAAATCAAAAGATGGATACAAAAGACATATCAGTTAATCTCCGACTTGAGAACAGATTAAAGTTCAACTGATTCACATTGCTTAGTTCTGCCCACATAACCATGAGATAGTCTTTCAAAAGGAGAGCAACAGCAAGGGTAAAGCCTGGGATTTGGGCACCTTCTGGAGAGCCAAACAGGGAATGAACTGGAGACCATTTATCTTTTTTTAGATATTAATTACAGAATTTGTCTCCAGAAAGCCCCTAAAAACTGCTTCCCCATATACAAGGCCTCTGATCCACATGGGTCTAGAGCAGCTGTTTGTAAAGGGCAGCTCTAAGCAAGCAGCATGTCTATGGTGTTGAATGCAAACCAACAAGAGCAAGAAAACCGTCTTATCCTGAAACCTAACCCTCGCTCATATTTGCTTGATGGAGTGTGCAATTTGACAGTGCAGCTACAGCAACTTCACGGCTGGCTGCTGCCCCTTTTGGCAGATACAGTCTCTATGTCCTACCTGTGTGCTCCCACCATCGCGTTGGCACTGACAGTCTTCTGTCTGTTTAGTACCCTGAACAGTTTCAATAGAGGATCAGACAGCCTTGCACTAAGGCAAGGGTAGAAACATGCCTGTGATGATGGGAAACAGGGGAAGCAGGGCTGCCCCTTTTGGGAGCACCTTTTTGTTGTATCTGCATGCTATCAGACCAAACCCTGAGTTCCATTACAGTGTCTGAGTGCTTGGGATACATTTTGTGAAACCAATAACATAGGATTATTTCAAACTATATTTTATGGAGATTTAAAATGGGGCTTTTAGAGCTCTACTAGAATGCCAACTGTTTAAACTGACTAAATACACACACACCCCCCCCAAGAAGCCCTAGGTCCAAACCTTCAGTTCCACTTCCTAAACGGTTACCAAGCTTAGCCTCTCTAGAGGTCAGCACAGTATCAGAAATAAGAAAAAAAAAAAAATCCTTGTTTGACTGTTCTATGTATATGGTGGAATTCATTGAGAAATGCTGGAACAACCTTATTGTTGGTAAATTTTCAGAGAAAAAAATACATAGTTTGTTTTAGGTAATATGAAAAACATTGAAGGGTTGGTGTCATAATTCCCACTATATGATATTGTGGAGGAAGTGACATTTGTAAAGCATTTGTTCGTAGACACGAATTAATAGTGCCTATACTGTCCTGTTTGCCCAACTTCAGCCTCCTTTTCTGTTAAAATACTCGTGCCATTAACACATAACCAGGACCTGTCAAGGAGTCAGATCCTGAAGCCCTTATTCCCCTTTGTTTTGTTCACATTCAGGGATATTTCCCAATGAATTTTTCAAGTTCCAAGAATTTTGTTTGAGCATAATTGCGGCAAGTTATGTAACAAATTCCCCTCTAGCCATGTTAGGAAAAGATTCAGTAAAACTAGACGAGTATCCATGTTTTGGCCCAAAAAGAACAGGTCTAAGTATAGACAAGAAAGCCTTCCTGTAGAGCTGCAAGGAAAAAATAAAAAAAAAAAATCTAAGAGTTTAGCCGATTAAACATTTGCGTGACAAACCTGACTTCATGGAGGACTCCAGATCTCCCACCGATGTCAGTGAAGCAGGCAAGGCTGCTAGGCTGGGACCCTCCAGAAGCCAATGCTGTGCACAGTTTTTGCTTCAGTATTCATTTGTTCTACAAATTTGTTGAAAAATGTCTGGAGTTTTACATTTCCCCTGGTACTTCTGAGGAAGAAAAAAGGGATTCATAGTTTTCCAGCACAGACAGGATTCACAGGATTTTAAGCACGTTAAGTAATTGACACTGTCCAAAAAATGGTAGAAGTCGGGGAAATACATAAACTACACTCCACCTCCGAGTGCAAGCTACAGCTAGCTACAGTACTTAGTTCCTAATCAAGAGGTTGCTAACAAATCGTAACAGATGTAGCCAGGACTGCCAAGTTTGAACCTAAGTGTCAGGGCTGAGCCATGACACGTTGACTCATCGTGTTACCTACAGTATCATCCTTATAAACAGCTTTAGACTGTCTTTTAAGTACATGTGACCAAGTTTAATGGAGTGTCAGTAGAGCAAATGCAAACAGCACAGTCTTCCATTACAGCAATCGCATACCCAGATGCAAAATCCGGGACTGAGACCTCATGCGAATCCGAGAGTCCCTGGGGAATTCGGGTTTGATGAGAAATACATATAAATATTATAATCTGTGACAGATATAATCTTGCTCCAATATTTTCCACTTTATTTAAAAGGAAAGCTACCTATTTTGTTCAGCCCCACAGTCTGGAAGTTACAAAGATAAAAGGACCTCTCAGCATGAGCAAGCTGCAAAACGTATTTGAAAATAAATTTGTAATGACAATTGGCATTAAAGAATTTATTTTCAAATACATTTCGCAGCCTGTTCACGCTAAGGGCTGCTTTCATCTTTTGAACTGGATGCTGCTAGGCTGAGCAGACATGAAGAGTTTCCTCTTAACTCTTTCAGTACCACACAAACTGAGGAATCCATCAGGATTTCCTTATAAAGTACTTATACCTGCATTAGGCAAATACTGCATTACAGGGGCTCAGTTTCTAGTCCCAAGAAAAGAAGCAGATAAACACAGCTCTGCTAGCTGATCATCTGACACCTACTTTTAAGTCAAAGAATATTTCTTCCTTAATATAGTCCCTTAACAGTCCCTCAGCAGAAATCCTGATTGCTGTGCTAACAGTGCCTTTCTGGTTAGCCATAAATCACAACAGCTTTACCTACTAAGTAGCAGGCGTACTGTGTAGGGCCAGAATTTCCCGTCCACCCGGTGGGAGTCAGCATCTCGCGTTACAAATAGCAAGATTTATTCCCTTATCCCCTTTGTTGATAAGGGAAAGGCGAGCTCTGCCTCCATTTCTGGCATCCCTTCTGCTTTGTCTGCCTCGATCTTCACTGCAACTCAGTCGCTTTTAAGGTCACAAGGTAAACTCAGATCGCCGCTGAACGGTGTAGTCCATCCTCAACACCTCTGCCTTCCTACAGTCATTACTACCCTTTCCCTTTGGGCATTCACACAGCTGCCCAATGAGCCAGGATGGGAAACAAATCCAGCAGAATCAACCTTTTTGTTTTGAGTCCTTTTTCAGCAAAATAGTTCCCCTGGCTTGTCTGCATAGCCAGACATGTTACAGAGGCAAAAGTTAGAGGGTGGGAACAAGAAGTCAGGCATAGGGATGTGCTGGAGAGCTATTTGCAGCACTATGAATTTATGTTGCATTTAAAAAGTAACGGCATAACCACAGACTAAAATACAGGTATAATAGAATTTGGTATCGAAGCTTCTAAGAGCCTAAAGGAAGTTGGGATGTGGAGGAATATACATTACTTAGGAATATTAACCACCTAGAGGTTGCACTGCGGTGCAAATCTGCCCATTATTTCCATTCCTGGTCTCGTACTGTTAAATAGGAAAACTGGACGCAACCGAACAATGGAGAAGAAGGGCCTAGAGAGAGACAGACCCTTCTCAGTGTCACTGGAGTTTAGATCAGGCTGTAAAATGTAATCCTGCCTCTGTGAAAACTCCGTTTCTCTTCCTCTGTGGGCAGAATGAGGAGAAAGGGAAATCATCTGAAGACAGGACATAAGTAGTAAAAATTACAAGAGGAAGAAATTCTGAAATACTTATTTTTGCCCAGCTTGCTCTGTCCTGGGGGCGGGGGGGGGGAGGCGCGGAGAAGTCCCGAGAGATATACCTAGAACATATTTTTTTGGATCACTGCATCCAAGCCCCCAGTTATCCCCATCAGATCACATAATCCCTTTCATAGGCCTAGCATGTCTCATCATAAAAAAACATTTGTTCCTTTGGTTCACTATTCCCCTCTGAAAGCTCTTGCAAAATTGTCCTCCTTTTCCCTTTTCCAGTCTAAATGTACTCAAAGCTTTTTGTCCCTGTGCCAACACCTAAAACAGCTCTTCAACTGCAACATTTACCCTCCTGACTTGTTCATGACTGGCAAAACAGGTCACCTCCTACCCTGTATTTGTTAGGCTGAACAAGCCAACCTCTCCTAGTCCGTTCTCACAAGATGGAGTCTTCAGCCCCATGATTTACCAGGACAATCAGGAACTGAGGGAGCTGGTCTAGGCAGGCTGTAAGTCAGCAGTGGGTTATCTGAGCGCTTAGGCAGAAAGGCTTTTCCAGGGGGCCAACGGGGTGCAGGCTGGCAGGAAAACACGTGGGCTGCCCAGCCTCTCTCCCTGGTTCCTATCAAACATTTTGACACAGTAATACAGCAACGTTGAATGTTTCAGTGCTGCCAAATTAGTATTTTCCAGCAGGAAAGTGTTCCACCCGAAAATTCAACTGGCCCCACAAAAATTTAAAAACGTCTTAATCCTGAAGGGAAGTCAGGTAAGAGGGAGTGAAATTTATGAGCTCTACAATCCACCTCTCTACTGATTGTAGGCAAATAGTAACAGAAGCATTTAAAGAATCAAGACTGACACAACCAATACCTGCACTTAAGGCAGGAACAAGCAACAGCAATCCCATTGAAAGCCTTATGCCTATCCAGACCAAAGACAGAGTGAAACAGATAGACCTCAACACTGTACAGAACCTATTATTGCCTTAGCATGGCCTTTTTGGTAAACATCCCAAAAGAGATGATCATTGACTTCTTTACTGGAACATCCCTCCTCTCCCCAAATAAAAAAAAAATATTTCTTGAAATATAGTACAAATCAGGGCAGTGATTTGAAGATGCATGACCTGCATCTTACAAGAACACCCTGATGAGAAGGTCTCACTCATGTGCTGACAGTGGCAAAGGTTTAAAGTAACCCTATTCTTCCGATGGGCTCACCGTGGATTAACGAGGTTTCACAAAACACATGATGAATGCGTGCAAGCTATCCCTTTGACTGGTTAAACATCCTTCATACCCATCCAGACCTGCATTCACAAAGATAAACAGCACTTACCATAACTGCAAACTGAGCAGGATCCACAGATATCCAAGCCCACCTCTATGAAAATAATCAAGATGCTAAAGAAAGCTCTTGCTTGATCCAACAGCTGCTGTGCTCAAGGGCTGTTGATATGGAAAATTTATCAAGAGTGATACCAACAATGACATTATGAAGTTGGAGCAAAGGCACATACCAAAAACATATTCATGGAGAACAAAAAATGCTGGATGAACCCGATTTACTGGTGTGATATTTACCTCAAGAGGAGCATTCTAGAAGGGGAGGAAGAAGACTTCTTTGCTCACGTAAGATTAAAAAAGGCAGAAAATATGAGCTCTGGCAGTCCTCACAGCTGCTCTTATTGAAGTTGATAACGTGGCTTCCACTAGCTTTAGTAATACTGGTTCCTAAAAAAGGGAAAACAATTCCTAATAGACCACGCTTCCCTGGTACAAGAAAGATCCTCCTGTACATGAAATCTATGACTATATTATGCTGCTCACAAACCATTTTTAAAGCATACAGTGTACTTCTGAGCAACATTTCTGTTTGTTCCTCTCATGAGTGGAAGTGATATTCTTACAGGCAATGTTGCTGTGCTGTATTAATATTGCCAGCACTTGGTATGTCATACAAAAGCTTAAAAATTATTGAGCGCGCTACAGAATCTTGAAACATTTTGAAAAAAGTGACAGAATAATAAAATCATTTTGCATTGCCTCTTCCACATTTGACTGAGATGTGTTCTCCATGGCTCCTGCAGAAGAGCTGATGTGCCTCTGCTAAGCACTCTCCCATTTTCTCAGAACCTGCTGGAATTAGGATACTACAGTGAACAGCCTTTACAAAGCAGAGAGCGCTACAGAATCTTGAAACATTTTGAAAAAAGTGACAGAATAATAAAATCATTTTGCATTGCCTCTTCCACATTTGACTGAGATGTGTTCTCCATGGCTCCTGCAGAAGAGCTGATGTGCCTCTGCTAAGCACTCTCCCATTTTCTCAGAACCTGCTGGAATTAGGATACTACAGTGAACAGCCTTTACAAAGCAAGGCAAGTTCTGGTATCTCTGCTGCTATGGCGCTTGTTTTTCCATAGATCCTTCCCTACACAAAGCATTCCATTTCAGAAAAGCTCCCAAAGGCAGTGGGAAGCCATGACATTATGGGGGCAAATATGCTGCTCGGTAAGCCAAAGATCTCAACGGTTGAGTAGGGTCACATTATCTCCAAGTAAGCATTTTTGCCCTCTGGCAGAAAGCTGAGAGCATGAAGTTTTACAGATAAGAAAATACTTCTATCCACTCCATCCTGGCAAAGTTCAGGTGAGCAACTTCCCTCCTGACCTCTTTCAGATGACTATCCATGGAAGGGAGACTAAAGCTGTCTTATGAAACAGTGACAAACATGCATTTAGAAAACAGTGACAGTAGAAACAGACACAGAAAGGAAAGGCCGAAAGGACATGATGCTGTTGGGACATGAAAGGACATGGAACAAGAATACAAAGAAAAGCATGGAAATTACCGTGTTGATAAAAGCAGAAAAAATACCCAAGCCTGCATCTCCTACTAAACACACTACCAAATCAATGCATCAGCTAATCCCATTTGTCCGTCCTTCCCCAGCAGAATACCACTGCCAACTGCACATCTGCTTTGCTGGCTCGTACTTTCCTGCCTGCTCTCGAATGCCCGTCCCTGGCACTGTCAGTAACTATGCACAAGGCTGAGGTGGCATGAGAGTTTCCACTAAAACAACGAGGCTTAGGGGGAAGCCCGGAGTGCAATTCTGAGCTGTAACCCTGCAATACACAGCTTGCCCTCGTGCTGCCAAGCCCACTACTGCCAGAACCTGCACAGGGGCTCTTCCGAGACAGCATTATTGCGTCTGGCCTAAAACCGCCACCATCAGCTCCATTTGGACTAATTACTGCCAATTTGTCCTTACACAGACAAAGAAAAGAGTAACTACAACCCATCATTTCAATTTATGTGTTTCCAGTGAGTTATGGAGCAACCAGATGAGATCAGCTGAGGTGACCAGGCAGCTCACTGCCACTGACGTGACTCTGTTCTCGGCCGTGTGCTCCCACTGCTTCCCTACATCAGCTCCAGTGTTCATCTGACCTCTACCGAGGTGTTTTAATTCTTCAGTCTAGCAGGAAAAGGAAGTTTTCTGCCACATCAGCAAGTTGAATCAGCTCCCCAGAAGGCAGTTAAGCACCATGGGTAACAGAAAAGAAAGCACAGGGGCACAGAGCAGAAGGGGAGAGGGAATCAAGACTGTCTTTTTGGGTGGCATTTCTGTTTTGTTAGTTAAGCTGGTTGAATGATCTTTCATTATTTTACCCAGGCTCAATCCATGGAAGTTGCAACCCAATCCGATTTAAATGGTATCAAACTACACCTCAAAATTAAATAGGAGCTTCTGTAAAGGTTTTATATCAATTCAGATGTAAGAATTCAAATTTACATCCAAATTTACATAGCCAAAATTAGAATACCCCCCAATAAAGGGCAGGAAAAGTAAAGAATCACATGCTCAGTCTTCTACTTTTCTTCACTCCTTCAGTTGGTACAATTAACAGGAAATCAAAGTGAAGTGCTTAAGCAACGTGGAAGCTTTCTACAGAGGAATCAAGGGCTACACAGCTTCATACAGCTCCCAGCTTACCATGTTCTTATGAACTGAAAGACTGAACAGAAAATGCAAGGTATAAACCATCTTCTCTGTCCTTACAGCTTTAGAGAAGCTGCCTCTTATTTATCTACAGTATTTTCATTACATTCGTCTAATAACATTACATTAATGACTAGGTGTTGCAGTACCTGGCTGTTAAATAGATAGCACACAATTCTCTTTGGAAGTTGCATGAACCACTCCTAGAAGATGACCATTTAAGTAAAACAGAATCAGATCACTCTCTTCTACACATTGAAGTAGCTTAAAGCTGTCTTACTTGAGCAGTTGGATATTGTCCTTACACAGTGGACCTCTGGGTTGATTTAGCCAAGCATTAAAGCCAGCTCTGAAATGTCTTTGGAAATGAAGACACATAAAACAGGTGAATTCTGACAGCTTTTCTGCAAAGATCAGCTCTCCACCTTGCTATTGGCCATGCATCATGGGTTAATTTCTGTCATGGTTTAACCTCAGTTGGCAACTGAGCACCACAGAGCCGCTCGCTCACTCCTCCCCCGCCCCCCCCCGTGGGATGGGGGAGAGAATTGGAAGAGCACAAGTGAGAAAACTCATGGGTTGAGATAAAAACAGTTTAATAATTGAAATAAAATAAAATACTAATAATACTAATAGTAATAATAAGAAGAATATACAAAGCGAGTGATGCACAATGCAATTGCTCACCACCCGCTGACCGATGCCCACCCAGTCCCTGAGCAGCGGCCCCCCCGGCCAGCTTTCCCCCAGTTTATGTACTGAGCATGACGTCACATGGTATGGAATGTCCCTTTGGCCAGTTTGGGTCAGCTGTCCTGGCTGTGCCCCCTCCCAGCTTCTTGTGCACCTCCATGCCTTTTCAGCATGGGAAGCTGAAGAGTCCTTGACTAGTGTAAGCACCACTTAGCAACAACTAAAACATCGGTGTGTTATCAACATTATTCTCATCCTAAATCCAAAACACAGCACTGTACCAGCTACTAGGAAGAAAATTAACCCTATCCCAGCCAAAACCAGGACAATTTCTCAACTATTTCATGCATTTTTCCATCATTAGCTCACGGAAATCACTGTCATCAGATTTTAATAAGGCCAAAAATGTAACAGAATTCCAAAAGCACTTAATGCTATTGGAGAGAATGAAACAACCCAAATAACGCCTACAACTATCAGAAACAAACATGGGATTTGGGCCTTCCCAAACACCTCATTAATGACAGCTGGAAAGAAGGGCTCTCTGTGGGCAAATTGTCCAATAACAACTTACTACATGGCTTCTTCACCCTCCCTGTGATAAAAATGGACCTCAACTTTGCACAGGGCTCAAGTGAGGACAGCAGGACCTGTTTCAACTTTACCATTCCCGAGTCATTCTACACCGAACTGTAGGCATGGCCTACAAAGCACACACATGCAAAACACCAATTCCTTCTGACCTACCACAGGTATCTTAACTTTCCATAACATCTTTCTCTCTCACGACCTCCTTCACCTCCTCTTCATGGCTCCCACCCCCCCAGCCCATGTCTGGAAAAACCGAGATAAATACTTTATTTTGAGACATCCCTGAGAGGCAGCAGGTTATCATTCATCCAGCCTTGTAGTCTTGTCTGTGCCTCAGTATCCCCAGCTGAGAAGTGATAAAAACTTATTCACCTTTATAAATTACATAGGACTTCTGGGGAAAAAAAATGGCTGAGTCCCAAGTAGTGCTGAAAGTCTGGCCTGAATCACAAAGCATTATTTCAAACAGCTATATTCAGAGCTTCTGCTATGTAACTCAGCCTATCCTTATCTATACGCAAAAGATCCTGACTTTATAGTTTTTCCCGGATTCTCCAGAAAAGGTCAAGATTTGCCTTATTGACAAACCAAAACAAACAAACAAACGAAATTAGCTCCATGAAGCTTGCTGGAACATTAAGCACTAAATACAGTCCACAAAGCTGCCTTCCTGTGGAATTTGACTCTGAAGAAACAGAATCTTTGACTTTCCTTTTCTCCCAAACTAGTGTCCATGAAAAAGAAAATTCTTTGCAAAATACAAATAAAGTACCTGAAGGGACACTGCCACAGATCTTTTTCCCAAAACATAAATAGTTATATCTGACACAAGATGCCCTAGGGCACTTACAACCCTCAGCTCACAAGAAAAGAATGAAATAGTCTTAGCATACTTCACCTTTCCAGAAAATCTGGTCCTTGCTGCCAACAAAAAATTAGCTTGTTTTTAAAACAGTGGTTTCTGTCTCACGTTGTGCAATCTAATCTCACAGGTCTTTAGCACTGAGTCTACTCGTGTAAATTAAACAATTTCCCAAATGACCTCCTTTGGTAAGATCGTAAAACTAAAAATTATTCTGCCTAAAAAGTATTCTGCAACAGCTTAAAAAAACCCAAAACACAACAGTATAAGAATTTGCTTATTGTTCAAACAGCAATGAAAATAACCAGCTACATTTGGTTTTAAGTGTTCTGCAGCTGTTTCAGATACCCAAATTAGGATCAACATCTTTCCCTCCTACACTAGTCCAAAGGATACTAGTCAGTATGTTTAACATAACCCAGTCCGACCAAGGATCCACCTAGCCTAGTGCCCTGTTTGCAAAGGTGGCCTTAAACTGATGCCCAGAGAAAAGTAAGGATTTAGAAGAAATCTTGATATTATATGCACATAAACACATGTAATACGTCAGCCTCCAACTAATACTCTCTCACTTTCCAGCTATTTATGAAGGTTATCAAAAGCCAGGCTTGACAGTGGTTACCCAATGGGAGGACGAGAGACAACAGGCGTAAGTTGAAACAAGGAAAGTTCAGACTGAATATAAGGAAATGTTTTTTCACCATGAGGACAGCCAAGCATTGGAGCGGGTTGCCCAGAGAGGTTGTGCAGGCTCTGTCCTTGGAGACTTTCAAAACAAGACTGAATAAAGCTCCGAATAAACTGGTATGAGCTAGGTGACCCTGCTTTGAGCAGGATATTGGACCAGAGATCTCCTGAGATCCCTTCCAAGCTGAATTATCCTATGATCCTATTTTTCATCTAAGGATCTTTTGGGTTGGATGTTGCTTCCTTATATTTAGTTACCCTCAATTTTACTTTTATATGCAGTCTTCTCTTGAGCCTGTGTAAACTTCTGACAACTAGTTCCTCCACCATCTGACAAACCACGTCTCTTGTTTTGATCCTAGCTCCACTGAGTTTCATTTCATGGCCCCGGCTTGCTTTCAGGTGAAAGAAATATAAAAAATATCAGCTGGGCAAGAAAATAAATACATTTTAAAAAATGATTTTAGTATCATTTATTCATAGTGTTCTTAGTACATGAAAACCCTTTTAAATAAATACCCTGCACTACAGTTCCCAATTTGGAGGTGAGGGGGGAAGGGAGGCTACGTATCACAACTTGCTTCAGTTACCATTACTTGCTGTCAAAACCTCTTAGCACTGTGCCTGCCTGCACAGCACACCTTTGGTATACTTGCACTGGATTGTTAAAATGCAAAATAAGTTTTCACCTCCAGCCACTGACCAGGCACAGAAGTGTAAGAAGGAAGAATTGCTTGTCTCACACCTACTGGAGTTCCAGGTGCCAGTCTCAGTCTCAATCAAGGCACCTGGACCGAACGGGTACAGAGAATGAGTGAAGTTGTCCCTCCACAGAGATGGTGTAAGACAGTATCATCACTACCTATCCTGCTCCAGGGATTAGCAAACCGTTCCAGTCACTATCAGGTATCCTTCAAAACTCTAACTCAGTTAAGGCAGAGTTCACTTTTATTCTCCTGACTAAAGATGCTCTGTGGATACTTGCACAGCTTTCCACCTTCTGCACACGAGTGAGACGAACATAGCGTATGAACAGTTTGTACAAAGGTGCCTGGTATGCTGTAACCTTCTGCATTTTAACAGCGAGACCAAATATCTTCCACCACCCCACAGAGAAAGGTGGTGATCCATCTCCATAGTATTAAAGTCATATTTGCTTCTCTCTAGGTGTCCAGTATCAATACATAATCTGGACAACTGAGACTCAAAAAGGCCACAAGGCTAAGAGGAACCACTGAATAATCATACCTAGGGCTTTTTTAATCCATCAAGTTTTTAAATACCACTCAGTTCCCTCATAATAAATCCAGTGATTAGTACCTAAATCATTAATTTTGTTTTGCCATCAAGCCACAGTCTCAGGTTATGCCTCTGTCCATGCCATTAATGACTGCTTTAGGACCTAGCGCTTTTTTTTTCCTCCTATGAAACTACAAACCATAAGTCATTCCTATATCCTTCTTTTTGATAAAATAAACAGATTTGGCATCTGAAAGGATTTCTCCCTTCACAGGGAGGGATTTTTTCCAGCAATAAACATTTATGGTTTAGTTCTTTACTCTAACTTGGTTATATTCTATAATGGATGTTAATACTTGGACTGAGGGCCACGTTCTAGAATTTGGGGAAAGAAACAGTTGTAGAAAGACTGTTTTCCAGAATGCAGCCTCCATTGCTTAAGTATGGCTTTTATTCCTTTATCCTGTACACGTAACTTGCCTTGTTGGCTGGGGCCTATTGAAAAAAAAAAGTAGCTAAATGCAATAAACCTGTAACATACCTCTGTCCTCACGATTATTTATTCCTCAGGAATTTCATCTCATTTGTTGATTCTTTCAGCAACGTTAACCGTATTCACTTTCATATCACTGAAGATGTTAAATAGTGACAGGCTCTGTACTAATTCTAAAAAAAAAAAAAAAAACCCAAAAAAAAAAAAACACCCCAAACAGTAAGAAGAACTCCTACTCAAAATTTATCCCTTGATTACTAGTTTTCGAGATTTCTCCTTAACAAGTCTTAACAATATGTCTGGCAGCAGTGAAAAACCAGTGAACCTAACTTTGTCTCCAGAAAAACAACTAACCTGCAACCCTGCCTTAAAATGCTTAAATTCACTGCTTCCAATTTGTTAGAAGCTGTAACAATGAAACAAACAGAAGAGATCTGGGAAGAGCAAGACGGGCAACTCCGCTCAGTGAGCCTCATGAGAAGGGAAGATAAATACTTTAGAAATAAATTTGAGATCCACTGAGGGAGTAACACAGTAATTCCTCTTTCCTTGCACAGTAATAACTCAGTAGGAGTAACAGAATCCGCAGCATATTTGTTTGCTCTTCCTTCACAAATAGCAGGTCCACCACCTCATGAAAACAACTGTGCGTTAGAAGAACGTTTTCAAGAAAGAAAGAGTTCTTAGTCTATACTGAGGAATCTTGCTCATTGCAGATAGTTATCTGCAGATTTCTGACCTGTGCATCATGCTGTTACCTCTTATACGTGAGTCAGTGACAAATTCTTCCATCTACATTTGAAAAAAAGATGATGTTACACATCAACCTTCAATGGAAGCTAGTAACACAGGAGAAATCTACTGCAGCAGCCATGTATCTGTAGGTGTTCATTGGCATCTGCTTTTCTTTTCCACTTCAAGAAAAAAATAAAATCCTTCTGTTGCACCATAAAAAGCTTGATTAGAAGAATAATGCCTCAGGCAAACCCTAGAGGTAGAAGCAACTTGAAAGAAACACTGTGCTGAAAAACTAAGTTGATGCAATATTAAGCAAGTGAAATCAGGGAAATGGGGGGGGGAGGGGATCTTAGAGAACCAGATTCTGAATTCCTTTACGTTGATTTGACATTAACCTAATTCCGCTAATTATTGCAGAATTGCTAGTTATAGCAATTACACCACTCACTCATACGAATGTAATATACAGAACCAGGTCGACAGTTCTCTATCTGCATCACAGAGAGTTGAACACCCAGACCTGAGGTCCACTGTTCCCCCGGCAGACTCCGAAACATAACTAACCTAGTTACATATGCCACAACCTCCGAGCGCCTTGCCATGACCCACTTCCCTGGTTAGTGGTGAGCGGTGATGGGGAACTGCATCCATGCAAACAGAGCATCTTTTCTTTATCAGAAATGGCCCTTGGAACAACGATTGTGCTTTGCTGATTAAACCACACAAAAGAGCTGGCTCCTCTATGGAGATTTGTCTGGTTCTGTCCAAACCTTTCACATGCATCACTTTGGGGCTGAGATACTGCCTGAGATATCACAGGCTAGATACACACATGCACAAACACACAAGTTTTCAACAATGAAAAAGGAAGGCTTCCCAATGAAATGCTCATCCAGCCTTGACCAAAACATCACAGTTCTTTCACACTGTTATTATTTCCTTACCACACAGAAGCCAACTGTACATTTTAAGTCACACCTCACCTTTCACCTGTTACTGTGAGGCACGTTCAATTTGTCAAGTGGCATATCAAAGGATTTTTTAAGATCCTCATTCAAAACCAACAGGATCAATTGCGTTGAGAAACCAACATTGCCAGAGGCACACAGTGACACCACTGTCGGTGCTACTGCAGTCTGGGGCCACCACTGCCCCACCTCTCTGTCGCCAATGTCCTTTACTGCAAGCAGTAAAGGTTATCTCAACCTGTAGCAAGGGGCAGGAACTGACTGATTACAGTTCCTGACAGGTCCTAAATTCATTTTGAGAATGTAATTTGGACATTGCTTTTGCAACCTGTTATTTTCAGGAAGATGCCAAAGCACACAGAGGTATGAGCTTGCCTTTAAATACCCAGGGCTTTCTGTCCACTACGTACTTCAAGTTTCACTCCAAACACTCGTGCTTAACGCGGCATTTTGGTAACCATGCTGAAAAAGATGACAATCCTTTCAGCACTGCTGGCTCTGATTCTGGTCGATCTGCTAAAGGCACAAGGTGAGTCAAAAACATACTGGCAAATCAATCTTTATCAATTTGAAATAAGATTCATGTTCCAGAGTGTACTTATTCCCAGATTTATTTTTTTCCCTCCTCAAACTCCTACGTGGGCTCTCTGATCCATAAAAGCAACTATGTACATGTTTAGATACCCCTAGAAGTAACCTGGCTTTTCAAACCATCCTCCTCATCCATTCCTTTCATTTTATTTGTAGGTACCCCTGTTCCCCCTGTGCTTGAGGCAACGAGTGTGGAGCAAAGCAGAGATCCCAGCATGCAACCAAGCACAGAGCTCCCCCTGGACTACAGCAGAGACCCATACAAGGAGGAAGGCACGGAGCAAGTTGGGAACACTGGAGTGCAAGAAGGCGAACAGGCCACTTGGGAGCTGAGTGGAGAGCCAGGTACTGAATCTACCCCTAAGCCTAGCACAGAGCCAAGCAAAGAACCAACCCTGGAGTCAACCACTGAAATATCTGGTAAGACCCATTTTGTCTTTGATTGTCCATGTTATTGTTACTCAATTTTGTTACTCCAGTGCTCCTACCTTTCCTGCACTAATGGGGCAAAACGTAAAAAATACTGCTTTTCCTTGTAGTCTATTTCTGGCAGGGTAACTGGCATGCCAGAGATCTAGCCACCTTCTGCTCCTCTCCTCCTTCCAAAAAAAACATAAATAAATTGCCAGTAATGGAGAGGAAGGGAAGACTCCTTAAGACAAATTGTGTTATTATGGATGAGTGCATTTTACAGCTGTATGTGAAGTAAGGAGCTCGCACCTCCCCTCTCCATGAAAGAGGTTTCTCTTGTGGATTTAGTTAATGCTGACTTATAATGCACATTCTTAATGTGTGGGTGGGTGGGCGAGAAACAAACCCAAAACCAGATTTATATGCTGGAGTTTCATTGTTATGGCGGCCTGTGGTCTGCCTGAGTGACATTTCACTCTGGTGAACCTCATCTCTGTAAAGATGGGCCAAATTATCCTCTACAGAAGAAAAACCTGAAGAGGAGTCAGAAATTCAGTGACTGCAAACCAGCAGAGGGTCTGTCATATTATTCATCCATATGGAGCTCTCACCTGCAAGGAGGTTGTATGATACATCACCCAAAGATCTCGTCTTGAACATTAGACAAGCCTTACATTTGAAGGCTCTACCCCTTGTCCCTTAGAGCTATCAGCAGCTTCCCCAGAGTTCACAGCAGGGCACAGAGCATGGAAGGGGATACACTGAAGAATTACTTTTTCCCCATCCTCACCAATTCCTGCCATGCTTCTAGTCTGGCTAGCAAGACAATCTGCAACTCACTTAGCCTTCCATATTCCTTTACCCTTGTTCACATCAGCTGCCTCATCTTTTGAGAGTGTTTTCCCTTGAAAGCATTTCCTTCGAAATGTTTTTGCTTTGCTTTTCCCGCTTACTTCAACAGTATTTAGGACTATGTCTGTGCTAGGAAAACTGGATATGAGACTATCATGTCCAGTGTGGTTTCAGAAAATGGAGCAACCCCTGAAACTAGTCAGCACTACTACCACCAACATAACAAGGAAGCACTACGGTAGAATTTCCTGAGCTTACTGTAAACTATCACCTTCACTACTGTTACCACCAGGGCAGTGTTGAGACCTCAAATGCTTCAGTAAATGGATATGATGAACCTCAGCAAAAAAATAGTATCAAGCACTCATGCTACTCACTCCTCTAGCCCCTGGATTTTGGTACCTACACTGTAGTGTAAACTTCTGTGCCCTCTATCTCCGTGTTTCTCATTACCCGTGAGCTGCTTTGTCATGCACTCAGGCTCATTAATGAACAAAGGGACACAGCTTCATTATCAGATGTTAATTCTTTTGGTTTTCTTTTGTTTGGGTTTTTTGTTTGTTTGTTTTATTGTTTTTGGGGTTTTGGGGGGTTTTTTTGTGTTTGTTTTTTTTTTTTAAGAGAGGAATGTCTTATGTAAGACATTGTAAGTGAGGATCTTTTAAATGGACAGAGGGATCTTCTGAACAATGAAGGCTTGAGGAGGTTGGTTTGGTTTTTTTCTTGTTCTTTACAATAGTTTATGTAGGAATTTGTTTGGGTTTTGTTTGTTTGTTTTATTGTTTTTGGGGTTTTGGGGGGTTTTTTTGTGTTTGTTTTTTTTTTTTAAGAGAGGAATGTCTTATGTAAGACATTGTAAGTGAGGATCTTTTAAATGGACAGAGGGATCTTCTGAACAATGAAGGCTTGAGGAGGTTGGTTTGGTTTTTTTCTTGTTCTTTACAATAGTTTATGTAGGAACAATCTTAATTTCCACGGTGTTCATAGGAAACAATTTGCAAAGCCCCAAAGTGGCAATTCCAAGCAGTTCTGCCACTCAGTGTAGTAGTTCTACATTCACTCTCTTTGTTTTTACTCCAGAATAAACTGCAACATTAAATCTTGATGGAAAAGCAACAGCCACATGTAGCTACAGAGCCGATTTCACCACAAAAGAACACACACACGCAGTGCCTGCAGCAAGCTGGACAGCAGAGCCGTTCCTAAAACTACCGCTTGCAGGAAAACTGTAACCACAGCCTTCAGTTCAAGAACCCCGTCTAATTCTTGCTTACTTTACCAGGTTAATTAGATAACAAGTGACCTGTGCTGTTTTGCTTGCATAATAACCTGAAATAAAGAATGTCCTTGCAACTACATACTTTGTCATTATTGTAAATCCTTTCCTTGCTCCACCTTAACAAAAAATATTTTAGGGTATTTTTTTCTAGGTCTCCTCTCAAATTTATTTCAAATAACTGATGCTTGTGTTTTCTTGTTTTATTACTGTTGTGACCAAGCCTACGTTCAGTTTCAGGAACTAGGAACAGAGTTGTAAAAGTATTTTCAGACAGGCTCCAGAAGACTTCAACAGACTTCTTTAAGTCCGCTGAAGGCATCATCAGAGGAAGGGGACAGTTTGAAACACAAACCACTATTTAGCCCATTAACCTACCAAAGAATAACACTTTTACACAGCTGTGGCTGCAACACACAAAACTACCTCTGAGTGTTTTCACGGCTTGCAGGTACAATGACAAACAAGTCATTTATCTGCAAATTTTGTCAGCCAGAACAACAGTAAGTAAAGAACATACACAGCTGTGTCCAAAAATAAGTTTGCTTCTGACAAAACTGTAGAAGATAAATTAGAAACATGAATGTATTAGCAACTCCACTTACCTATTTATTTCTCTCATAATATCCAAGTGCTTCCTAATGCCTGGCATCAATTGCAGCATTCCTTGTTTGGTATTCTTACTGTCGGAGCAAAGAGAGCAGGCCGAGTGCTGCACAGAACAGAGATCCTGGCTCTCCTCTGGACTATGGAACCGTACAGAGATCATGTAAAATAAATTAAAAGCGCCAGAAGAACAAGGGTCTCCAAAGCAGTTTAGGAATCCATCTTTCCCAAGGAACTTAATGCTGAACAATTTCATGAAAAAAATAATCAAACAAAATCCATTGCAGCAAGTGAGATGTCTCCATATCCTCAAGTGCCTGGTACAGTGTAGACAAAGCAGCTGTGTGGTACTGAAAGAAAGGATAAGCAGTCTTGGATTTCCATGTTTTTCAACTTAATTGTAAACATAATTTGGTATCTTCTAATTTACTCATTTGTAAAGTCATAAATAAGGGAAGTCCAACATCTAATCCCCCCATTTGTAAAATTAAGTAGAAGCTAGCTAAATGCACTAAACCAAAACACCAATTTGTATATGTAAATCACCAATATCTTGGAAGGCAATACAAAAGCCACCAAATATTACAATCAAAACACATTTTGGTTCCAAGCCAGCATTCAGTTTCAGGTTTCATCTTATAAAGCAATTCTTACAGTCTGCCAGCATTGCACTTCTGTTTGACCAAGCCAGAAAACCACTGAAGGTAGAAATAGCTTTTAAAAAAACCAAAACAAAACAGAACGCCCACATTCTGAGCTTTTTATTACACCATGCAACAGGGAGACACAACAACAAAAAACCCTCAAGTCACACAGTGGCACGCAGATAATTTCTAGAGTTTTGTATTCCTAAAATATTGCTCATATGATTGGTAGAAATTGGTAAGAGAAAGAAAATGGATTCAGTAACAAATACTGTGTTGGGCAAAAATGACTGGTAATGAAGAAAATCACCACACGATGGCTCCAGATACAGAGGCTTTTAAATGGAGTTGGATTTAATGTTCATACAAAACTATCACTACAAAACAAGTCAGCTAGCTCTGCAGCAGCAGGAGTGAAGAAATACAGCAAACGGAGCTCACCCACTTCTAATCTAGACAATACAGAGGTTACTTGCTTTTCACTACTTTCTCTGGGTCACCTACCATGTAAGAATGCGGGTCACGGCCCTCTCATCTGTGGTTTGGAGAAACCTCTTTAGAGAGTGCCCAAGAGGATATTCAAGAGTAGTGAATGGGATACAGCAAGGAAAGTGATGGAAACCCACTTCTTAGAGTCACAGCAAGAAGTGGAATGAAGCAGCTCTCTCCCATTTACTCATTCAAAACCCTGATCAGGCTGCAAGCAAATTAAAAGTAACTTAAATACAAAGGATTAGTTCTTAAAAGGCCATAATGAATTACCATGCATAAGTGCACTGTTACCATGCACCTAGCTTTAAGTATATCCTGTAAGATTGTAAAACAGATTGATCAGTGATAAATAGTAAGCTGTCTGTTGGGACCTCAGCTTTTAAAGCTCCGAGCTGCAAACAAAAAGAAGCCCTCTCTCCCAGGTTGTTTGTTCATAAATTATTCACTAGGATGTTTCTCATACCTTCTTTCAGGACTTATGATACCAAACAGAAACACAGTTTTGAGACACACAGTTCTGTCTTATTCTCCACAGACAGCCTCTCCCACCTCTACTCCCACACCTACTGCATAGGAAAGGCATCACACGGGTGTCCAGAGTAAGAGCTCTCATGGCAGAAGTGAAAGGTACCTTTCCTTCCAGCTGTTTATAGCACTGTAACATTTCACGAACATCTGTGGTCATGCTCTGGTAAATCCATCATACCGTGATAAAGCACTATCTCCCTAAGCTCCTGTATGATGAAGCTTGCGCTGTTAACTACTAAGGCAAACTTGCATTTCTGCAGTACAGCCAACATATTATTTATATCGTTTCACTGCGTTGGTCCTCCTTTCCCTTCAGAAGAACTTTCAGGAAAATTAATGGATACACTGGGGGATGTATCCTGCCATGAGGTTTTGTTACACAGCGTTAAGACTGTAGGAACAAGCTAGATGTTTTGTTAGAACAACTCACCAAGGGAGACCTGTGAAACTGGCAGGTAGAAGACTGAACGCTGAAGCAGCAAAAAAACAAAATCCAGTTCCACCCATCTTAACTAAACCCTGTGAACTACCTCAGTGACCAGCAGAAACAAGGGGCAGGTGAAGAGCAGACTGCCCTCTACATTGTTAAGTTATAGGTAAAGATATGCAGCATGTGGATACTGGTGACAACTCCTAACAGGTTACTCTACAGGCATAGTAAGAACAGAGCAGAGCAAGAGTCATACCGACAAAAAGCATGGTCTCGCTCCTTGGAGTTAAGCTTACTCAGCTGGAAGAGGCATGCAGAGTGGTTTTGCTGGCATGCCAGTATCTTTACACCAGAGTACTGGAGACAGAAATAAATAGGTAGAGACTATGGCTAAGGGCAGCACTGCAGCTACTTTGTACCGTAGGAAGAAATTTAGAGTGGAGTGGCAAGAGGCAAGGGAATGTTCTTTGCCTGAACTATAAGCTGCATAATAATGCTATCTTGTTGAACAACAGCCTATAAAATATTCAGGGCGTATCTCTCTTTGACCTGATAAAATGTATAGCTCAGGGCCAAGAGGTTCACTTTGACGTCTCAGAATTTTCCACCAGGAACCTGATGCAAATTAATACCAAACAGCAAGTGCTATCATTACAGCATACAGAAAAACATTAGAAAGACTTCTAAAACAGCAACTCTGTCCTAAAAAAAAAAAAGAAGAAACTGTTATTTGTTCTATACTTCGAGTAAAACCAGCAATTACAACACCAGTGAAAAAGCTTCTCGCTACTATAGGGCTAACTAGCAATTAACAACATAGCCCATATAAACCAGAACCCTTTCCAAAAAAAAAAAAAGAAGAAACTGTTATTTGTTCTATACTTCGAGTAAAACCAGCAATTACAACACCAGTGAAAAAGCTTCTCGCTACTATAGGGCTAACTAGCAATTAACAACATAGCCCACAAACCTCCTCCTCCACTACGCCAACACTAAAAGACCTCAGTGAGGCTTTGTTTCAGGTAATCCACAAGCAACAGAGCCAAATTCAAGCTCATGAGTCCTCAGCAGAGAGCTTGCTAGTATCAAAAATTACCTGGGTGCTGGCTCAGTTTAGGAGGATTCTGTTATCTGAAGCCTCAAGCTGGGTTTTGCACCCAGCAAAACTTTGCACTTGGGCAAAGGCTAAGAGAAAAGGGAAGCAGATTTGCCTCCTTGGTCTGCTACCACTGGCCATCCACTTTGGCCCAAGAGTCAACACATATTAGTGCCAATAAACTCCAATTTCAACTGATTTTTCCAGGGATTTTAAAGCTGTTACTCGATTCAGTCTAACATGGTATACACACAGAGGTTCCTTTCAGTAAAAGAAGGAAGGCTTAAGTTGGTTTCTATTCATGGCTACTCGTCACGTCTTCATGAAACAGCATACACCCAAAAAGGCATAGGTCTCTACACAAGGTACCTCTGAATCAACAAAGAATTCAGTTGAATAGGATAGGTGAAAGAAAGATTTGAGTTCCACGGAACTCAAGTCTGAAGTCCATCTACAGTGCTGAATTTCTAGTCTGAAGTCCATCTACAGTGCTGAATTTAATCTCTCTGAAGAGGACAAAAACGACCAGGGCACAATGGCAACTGTGCTTTAACTGAGCTTTTTATTAGGGATGGATACAATTAATACACTGTAAGCCAGTTAACAATTTTCACTGAAATCTTATTACCTTAGCAAATAAATTAATGGTCAGCTGAACAAAAAAACCCCAAGGACCGAGTAAAGATATTGCAAATCCCTTGAGGAGCCCTTCCACCACTACAGTTACCATTTTCACTGATACACACCCAAAAATGTATTGTTATGATTCTTCTGTTTCTCCAAATGCCTCCACTGCAGCACCTGCAATATTTCAATGACTAACTCATTTAATGACTTATAGTCCATTATCAGGTGGGCAGCTCTTTGGTAAAGGTGTAGCAACAGATTCTTTGCTTTCTGTCAATGCTCGTGGCTGGTGGACAAACACACTGAACCTGACACCTTGGTTAGCCGCTGCCCTCACAAACCCACTATTTGCGGTCATGGTGATGGCTTTTAAAGTGTCTCCTGTCCCAAAAATGGTTAGAGAACGGCTGTTGATTTTTGAACTAGCCACTAGTCCTAAGGCACGGTCAGACGGCTGATCTGGCACCACATTAATTCTTTTCACAAGCAACGCAGCTCGTTCTTTCTCCCCAGGTCCTCCCAGCGTTTCCAAGATGGACTGAAAATCTCTGACAGCAGATTCACAGGCAAAGAGCTCTTTCCCCTCCATGAACTCCTCCAGCTGCGGCAAGACTCTCTCCCTCCTTTCTTGAGCCGCTTGCTCTGTTAGCACTTTTTCTTTGAAGATGAAGTAGCAGCCACCGTAGCTCAGAGCAGAGACATAGGTTATTAAGGTAGTGATGTCCAAGTTAACTCTATTGCACACGTTTACTTTGATCTGGGTGGGAAAAGCAATGCTGGCCACTAAATTCTCCCGGTCTACTCTGGTCACCTGCAGGAATTCAGGGCCTTCTTCATCTGATTCACTGGCGCTAAGGTGCTCGTTTTCTGTAGATGACTCTGCCAGTAAGTTCACAGCAACAATGTCTCCTCGCACAGATATTCCCATCTCCTTGAGTCTCTCTGCCATAGGACTGGACACACTGTTGTAGAACGCAAAGATTATGTGGGGATTGCTGTACTCCACTGGCTGCTGACAGCTTGCTTGCAGGAAGTCCTCTGCCTGCTCAATGACGCTTTTGTCACCATACTGGCCTCTCCCCAGCCAGATGTTATGCAGGGCTTCAGCCTTCCGACCGATGGCCTTCACCCACGTGTGGCCTCCGTTTGCAACAACATCTACCACCAGTGTCTGTTTGTCTCCAAACCTGTCCTCATAAGCAAAGACATGGAGGACACTGACAACGTCCTCCAGGTTCTCTGCTGACTGAATAATGGCTTGGAGATGGGTAAGGTTTGTACTCTGCAGATGGGATTCTTTAATGGCCACCTTCCCCGCCTCCACCTTGTGTAAGAAGTTTAGCTCAGCCTTCAGTTTGCCACATAGTTTTGCCCCACCTTCTATTCTCCTTTTCTGGGACTTGGAAAGGGCTTCTGCTCTCTTGATCAATTCTTTGGCAACAGCAATTCTTTCACAAAGCAGTGACTGCACAGACATGTTGGAAACATTATTCCTATCAAGTGAAAGCAAAAGAGAATATTGTTATTCCATGGCCAAGAATAAAGACAGTCAAAAGAGGTCTTTGCAACAGTATACACTGGAGCTTTGCAGCAGATTTAGTGCAACAGCTACCAGTATTGTAAAGCACAAGCATCAGGAACCTCAGCACAAGTCCCACCAAAGAGTTCAATTCCTTTCCTTCGCCTCTGGGGATCCAACCTACAGCTGCAGAAGATCCTCAGAAGATCTCAGTTCTCAGCAAGGGAGAACAGCAGCATTTAAGTCTCTACACACACCGTGTACCTTTGTGGTTTCCCCCCCGGCACACGAGCCCTTCACTGAGCTAGTCACTTAGAGAGATCTCAACTCTCAGCTCATTTGCAAAAGTTGCCATCCAGAGCAAAATTAGAAATCCTGTTAACGCCATAAGCAAATCTTGCCTCTCCCTCTCAGCACAGTTACCATTAAAATATAAAAGCTACCCACCATGCTTACAGACGTGCATAAAAACTGTGAAGTCTGGCTCTCAGCAAGTATTTTAACACAGCATAGAAGAAGCCCATTATATTTTACAATTATGGGTAGCACAGCTCTGTCCTCTCCAGCTTCCAACTTACACTGTACAACTCAGTGAATGAGCCCCTAACAACCTCCTGG
Source organism: Aptenodytes forsteri (assembly GCF_000699145.1). NCBI lineage: Eukaryota > Metazoa > Chordata > Aves > Sphenisciformes > Spheniscidae > Aptenodytes > Aptenodytes forsteri. The sequence continues at coordinate 1,435,438 of NW_008794089.1, forward strand.
CAAAGTTTCAACATTACACAGCATCATGACAGACTACAATTCATAATTCTGGAGCCAGGAAGATCTAGAAATCTCTATGTTTTCTAGTTCTACTAAAGATTTACTGTGTTGCATCCGCTAAGTCTATTCCTTCGTATCCATATCACTTTAGTATGTCTCCCTGAAGAAAGTATGATAGGAATTACTTAACTGAATGTGGGCTGGCTTTCAGAAACATAGGCTTCAATACCACAGCAAACAATACCATTTTTTATGACAGGCAGTAAATAACCACCATGAATAGTGAAATTAATCTATTTTGATGCCCAATTACAAGCATAAACACACGCTCCTGTAATTCTTACCTAAGCTGCACATTGAAGCAAACTGGTATTAAAGGGCAAGACAAATGCAGCTTCAGCTGAAAACAAGCAACAGGATACAGCCTGGGTCCTACAGCAGGCTCTGCCAGTGCAACTGTGGAGCCTGACTTTAAGCAGCTGAAGTCACCCTTGCATTATGCACAAGTTCAAATACAGTCAGCATTAACTGCTACAGGCCCAGTCAATATCCAACACCACCAAAATCCCCCCTTCTTCTCAACCAAAAAAGCCTAATGTCTTCCAACATGACCTACTGACTTTCTTCAGGGTCAGAGGTGGCCAGTGAAATCAGTCCTTCCCCCCCAAAGTCCTCACCATTGCCACAAGTTTATTCTTACATGTAAAGCAATGAGTAAAACGCCCCAGTTAATACTTTGGCACCTCTCACCACAGCAGCTTCAACTTCTACAAACATAAAAAGGCTTCAAGACGAAGCTTACTTCAAGTTTTTCAATGAAAGTAAGCCCACAAACCCAACTACTTTTTCAGCACAACAACTGCGAGGCGGCCACACTATCAACCACAGAGTCTCAGAAAAAGAGCTACTCCTTAAAATAAGGTGGGGAAAAAAATAAAACCCTTCACACAAACGGAGGCCCGGGCAGCCGGTGGCCGATGC
>NW_008794089.1:1437423-1445886 GCF_000699145.1 Aptenodytes forsteri
GTCCTCAAATAAATACGTATTGTATCCCGAAAAGCCTTTATTAAGGAGCAAAGACGTTACATTAGGTTAGAAATGCCAGAGACAAGCGAGCCTTGGGCTTGAACTTCATCGGGGAAGAAGCAACCATGGCTCAGTGTATGTCAGATCCATGAATGGGTAACAAAACCGGGCCTTACTAAACCACTTGGTGCTAAATGTGAGCAAGTGTCCTCCTTGCTTGCCTGGAGTTGCTGCCCACTCATGCAGTAGACATCTCCGTGGCCTCTAGCCTCTCTTTACACTGCAGCAATACTCCCAAACAGCATGGGAGAGACTTGCCTTCTCTCCACCTACTACTGACAGCTGGTTCCTACAGTGAGTAATTGTCTTTACTTGTCTAAATGATTTCACAAGATTCTGCAAAGCAACAGTAAGCCAAAGCAAGTTGTGAGGGGTTTACTGCACCTGTATCTTCTATCCCATTGGAACCTATTTAAAGTCATAACCTCATGAAATGGTGATACTGTTCTCAGATCCCAATCCTACTAGTTAAATAAAGCCCAAGGAAATTCTCTGTTCTTGTAGGTGTCACACTATCCTGAGTTCCTCAGAGCAGCTCATCTTCCAGGACATGCAAATCAAGAACATTACCTACTTTAAGTTACCAGTGTTTCTTTTTCTTCTTTCAGATGACTGCATTACTAACAAGATAAATGAAGCAAAGTTGTACTTCATGGGCAGCTTAAGTAATCAAGCTTGTAATTTGTCGTTTCTCACAAATGAACAGTGTTTGTTCACTTTATGCCCCCTCAACCCCACTTCATGCAGTGAGTTGTTTTACAAAATATAAACAAAGCTAGTATCATATAGCTAAAAAAATTAATTGCACTTTTTGAAAATTACCACAACCACCATATAATTTGCTACTCCATTGCACTAGTATCTCTCACTACTGAAGTGATTTTATTATTTGAGAAATACATCTCAAAATTACTATTTCCTTAAATTCCACGGATTTTGAATAGAAGAAGATGTAAATTAGTTCTCTGCAGCTTAAAGGTTCCCTTTAAATACTAGATAAAATTTAGTTAAAACTCTAGACGTGCAGTCATCTGAGTATGGCAATGATTTTCTTCAGTGTAGGATTAAGCAGTTTAAAAAAACCTCCACACTCCAAATCATACCACCTTCCCCATTAGAACAGCGTAATATCAAGGTCTATCCACCTACCACTAAGAAAATTATCTAATACTCTAAATAAAGCCTGAGTGCAAAATATTATGCATATTCTTTCAAAATTACACAAAGTCCCATGAATTTTGATTCTCTGTAGGGCTTAAGTATATCAGGGAGCTTTAGAACTGTTCTTAACAGTGTAAAAACTGTCTTTCTCAACTACCAACTTGGTGGCTCATCAAAATGAATCACAATAAACCATTAGACTATGGTATAGACCTACCCTTCTCGTTTCACACAAAGCATGGAGCAATTAAATATTACCACAGAAACGATCACAGGGGCTATGAAATCATCCCTCAGAGAGACAGCCTGAGGAAAGCACTCTCAAAGGAAAATTACAACTGATCATTCTGAAGATTTTTGTCATAAAAGGAGACTATGTACTAATGTATGGTGCTATGATAGCCTAGTGACAGCATTCTCATCTTTCTCAAGGCACACTTATGTTTGTTCTCAAAAGAAAAAGGTGCCACCATTTAATAATAATCAAATCACGCATTTTACCAATTCAAACAGTTTACATTCCTAAAAGCACTGACTGAGGCAACCTTCTACAAGATGACATTCAGAACATCTGACAAATGTACTAACTTCATGTTGCCACCCATTTACAATGTTGGTCCGTAACATGAAGTAAAACCAACACCGCTTCTGAAGTACACACTTCAGTAAAAATACCCCATGTGGTAATGGTTGTCTGTCCTCCTAACGGGGTGGGAGGAAGCGGGCAAAACCCCCTCAACATTTATATCAGTTATCAGGTATCTGAAGGAGAGCACTTTCTTATTCAGAGCACAATAGTTTCCGTACAATGCACAGAACAGTTACTACATTTAAATTATTAAACCACAGGAAAAGATGGAAGATACTGTTTTTTCACTTCCCTTCACCACCTGTAAAATTAGGAAAATTCTACAGATAGAAGTTGTTCAATTATTTAAAAAAAAAAAACAAAACCAAACCAAAGCACACACCCCAAAACCTTAAAACATTTTTTTGTTTGTTTGTCCCATTGTTACCAACTTGGGAGTGAGACAGCATGACTTACTTGAAACTTGCTTGGTTTCAACTACCCTTCATAGGGTGTTCTTTGCTAATCAACTGTTTCTAGTAGAGGAGGCAACTAAGCTACTGCAGTTCATGCTAACCATTTTCTGAAGTACCTACCTGCATTTTATCATATAGAAAACTCCTTTAAATATTTATATAGCATTAAAAAACTGAATTAATGTGTATAAATAGTCCAAATTGAAGACATAGCAATATAAAGTCTCCAGTTTCAGTTCCTAGTTGTTCATTTTCTCTAGAAGAAGAATCGGAGCATGGATTGGTTTTCAGAGTAAAATACTCGAAGTGATCTGGAGGAAGTCTTAATGAACCGTTTGGACACAGCTTTTATTTCTGACATTAGGAAATAAAACTTCATTTATGGCATGCTTCAGAAATTCTTATTTACCTAATGATAACATAAAACGTCAGAAGACAGACATTGGAAAGAACAGATCAATTAGCTTATACACTACTTTCTGCAGACGAACTCATACTTTTTATTTTCTTCATTAGTTATGGCAGGCTAACATGTAACCTGTCAGACAGCGCCCATATGTGCTTAGCCTTACGTACAAGCAGAGTGATCCAGCTATTGCTCCCAGTTCATTATCAACATTTTAACAATCAGACTGCTTTAATAAAAAAATAAAATCAGCAAACAGTAACTTAAATGGCTGCAGACCAGATTATTTCTGCTGAAAAAAAGTACATATATTTATCCTGTTTCTTTGGCGGTAAATTTTGTGTTTCTATATAACCTGAACGACTCTACACATGTAACAAATGTACCGATACATACACCCACACACAGTAATATTCAAGCATCTAGTTCTGCACCTGTAAAATTTGTGATGCATAAATTAAGTGCTCTTTTCATTACTGCACCTTTACAGTTATCTTGCAAGTTGGAAAATACTTTAGCACAATTCAAGGGATAAAGTAATTACATTACATATTCTCATTTTGCTTTGTAAATCCTGTTGATTTTTATTGATGGTGATAAAGGCGTTTAGTTTTCAGTAAGTTATTACTTCCATTATTTCTAACAATATTTCAGGGTTGAAAAAGTGCAATTTCTAGGGCCACAAAAATAACCGAAGTAACAGAAAACAGGTTCTTGAGACACAAAGACCAAGAGGGTCAAGAACCGAGATGCTCAAGTAGATCACAGTTCACCCCTGAAATGGAAGACTGTTCTGCCTCTTTGTGAATGTAAATGATCTTTTACACCAGGTAAAACCATTTTTGGAAGTTACTTAACAATTAAACATTCCAAAGTGAAAAAATTATCCTGTCTACTCAAAATTTAAATTCTTTAAAAGAATGTCTAACGTGAGTTCATCATGGCTGATATGTATGTGGAAAGTTGTCTTTCCTTGACAATAAAGATATGAAATCTCAGCTTTATGCAGATGAACAAGCTATGATTAAAGAGACACACAGACACCTTCCCCCAAAACAATGGCCTTCAAATTTTATTCTTTAGCCTTTTTCAAGCTGTCATTATAACTTTACATTTTGTACAGTATTTTGTGTACAAAGATTCCATGTATCAAGGGAAAGAATTACCTGTAATAAGATTCCATGTATTACAATATTAGGACTGTTGCATTTGCACCCATGATATTTAAAAAAATCTCTCAGACAAACCATGTAGAAATAAGTATGCAAAAACGGCAAACAAAAACATTTAAGTAGCCAAAATTAAAAAGACCTTTGTGTGAATCACACAGTCTTGCTCGGTTTCTACTAGGCTATTGCAGCCAAGTAGTCCTTAACCTCAGTTGGAGTGAGCCTCCTAAAACCAGCTTCATTACAGATGCCAACTTCAATGTTGTCTTCTGTCATTTGCCCTTCAAAGCTCTCCTATTAAAGAAAATATAGTTCAGTGAATCATATCAATGATGTCGTAACAGTAAGAAACTTATTTCTAAAATATTTTGCTAACCTTTAGTGTTAAGATAGCTGTATGAATGGCATCTTCAAGCTCCAAATCTTCATTGTATCTGTAAACAGAAGTTCATGTATTTCAGCATGGAACAAAGATGCTTCCAAGTCCTAATAATCCTCGAGTGTCTAAAAACCCAAAACCTACTAAAATCTTCCTATTTCTCATACAAATATTATTTGTAAGCACTGTGATATTAACAGTTAAAGTTATTATTTGTAAAAAAAAAACTTCACTACTTTTCCTACTGACACTGTATAGAACAATATTTCTGCAAATATGTTGAATATAATGTTTATTGCACTGAAATCATTCTCCATAAACACAAAAGCTGGAGTTTAAATAAAGCAAATTTCCTGTGCCTGCGTAAATAAGAGAACTGGAAGCATCATATCTTAAGTATTTTAAAACTTTGTTCTGATAATCTAGAAGTGTGCTTTTTTTATCTGGCTGTTTTACATGGAACCTGAACAAAACAGATACTTGTCTGAAAGGATACTATCAAATACATTACCTTTTCTCAAGGAATGTTTTCCCATTGACGTAATTTTTTCCCATTGCCGTTGCTTTCCACGCAAAGTATGCTCCCTGTAAAAGCAACATATTAAATTGTTTTGTGTAACTTAGTCATACATTACATATTCCATTACTTGGTAAAAAGTACAGAAGCAATTATGAAAATACTGAATGTTCTGAGAAGATAGGAGACTATTTTGGATCACATTCAGACTAATTTGATATAGAAACATATGCTGTGAAAATGTACAAAACAATTGTATAGGGCCCCACCTATTTTCATCCTCCCACTACTTTGAAAGATGAATTTAGTAAGTCATTAGCATAGTTTTGACTTGGGATTCCTTAAACAAATAGTATGTTTGCCCTTGAGAACGAATACAGTCCCTTCCAACCCAAACTATTCTACGATTCTCTTTCCTGAGGTTCACTCCATATATTCTTCTTTTTTAAGATTAAGTAACATAAACAACTTGTTGCAAATCAGCCATCTGATTTATCTTAGCTACTAATACGATATTTAGCCATCACTTCTATTCTCTCCTCCGGCATGAAGACCATCAGTAGTTCTATGCCTCAATCAAGCTGCCTTACACAAGGCATCTGCATTTTGCTTTTTACATTTGAGCATCAGGTAGTAATTCAAACTTTTGAAGCTTATCAACAATCACTACAGTGACCATGGGGGTGTTTTTTATGTAAAGCGTTACAACTCACGCATGCATCAAAGGGTAGTTTTTCAGAAGTGCAGTGCAAACACAGCAAATAAACTCACTTAAATTAACCACAGTCATTAAATACTAAAGCATATGCATTACATTTCACAATGCAACAGATTTTGGCCTAACTTCCATCCAGTTTAGGGAACAACTATTTGAACAGCATAAGCAGTCAATTTTTTTTTTTTCTGGTACCTGCTGCAGAATGCCACTCTTGCTGGCGCTACCAACTAGGTGGGAAGGCATGAAAAGGGATGGTGATCTCCCTCAAAAACAGCTGCCATCCCTCAAGCAGTACAGGAACATGCAGGCACAGAATGATCCAGGCTTGCTCCAAGCACCTACTGAAATGGCTCATTCTGACTTCTGAAGTTATGTTACGGGATCTTTTGTTCTAGCTCTGCATTCTTCTTCTCATCACAGAAGGTATTTCATGAGCACATATAAAGTTTTAGATGTTTTATAAAAGCAGGAGAATTTACAAACCTAAGATACTTACAGATGGATCCGACTGAAATAAATAGGGCCGCCCTTCATTCCAGCCACATATTAGCAGTGATACACCAAACGGACGAACACCACTACAGGAAAAAAAAAACCAAAACAAAACTAAGAAAAAAAATCACAGTTGATATGTGAAATTTATTCAGTGAAAACCAAAGGTGACTAAGTTATTTTGGATGTGTTAACCTTCCCCCAAACGCTTCCCACCAGCCCAGAGCTGTGATCAGGAATGACTAGTCAACCAACAGTACAAAAACAAAAGTATGCTGCCTGGTCTGACATGTTTGTTTGCAAGACATGAAGACCCTACCTCACCCGCTGCCAGTTAGTGCTCCTCCCGCTGGCCCACTTCCTGTGGACATTCTCCACTGAAAAACTAACTGCCTTTTTGATGCAAAAAATTGAATCACCAGGTAGTTGTTATTCCTTACATTTAAACAACATAGTATTTCTAAGCAACTTCAAAATTCAGTAAACCACATACCCAGATTGCGTGTATTCCTGCATCACAGAAGCAATTCTCTGTACTAGCTGAGCTGTTGGAATGGGCTCATGATAAACCAAGTAATATTGCTGGGCCAGCTTCCGAGCTCTGTGCACAAGTACTCTAAAAATGAAGACAAAATTATTATGTCAAAGAAACTCCAACTAGTTGTTACAACTAGAACTGAAAACTCATAATAAATATTATGCTAAGGAGTTATACATCCAGCGTAACACCAATGTAAGAAAATACAGACTGTGCTGGGTTATCTTTATCAACTGAATAATCTCTGAAATACTTTAACTGTAACTAAGGTTGAATTACACTGCTGTTCATTCCCTACTCATTCTTTAGATAGAAGGTTATTTGACAAGGTATTGAATAAATTAAGAAAAACTTAAAGTGAATTTCCTATACAGTGTAATACAACGTAATATTATGCCATACACTTAGAAAGAAACAGCTAATCACTATCTGTTTCTGTTTCTTACATTTTTTGTATGAAAATGCATCTAAATGGCAACCAAATTAAATTTTTTTAATACCTGTAATCTGGACCCATACCGCTGTACACTAAACCTATATGTTTGGTAATTGGTTCTACTTTGTGGACGCTCCTTTCATCATAAAGGATGGATTTCTGCTTCTTCTCAGTTGCCAACACCACTCCATTTGCAGCTGGAAAGCAGCAAGATTTTTTTTTATATATATTAAACTGAAATTATGAAAAGCAGTCAAAACATAGAACAAGTTTATCGGACTGTAAAGAATTTTGCTCCTCCCTTTTTTAAAAACCCTTCAAGTTTACAATCATGTTAAACAGAGATACTTTGATGAATCCACCCAACACATTGCTTCTCATTTTAAATACTCATACAGCTCCCATAATCGCATTCTGAAGATTCTGAAGCACATATTAATAATTGAGCAGTTGAAGTAACTTTTTGTGTAATTTCTATATATATGGACACACACCTGGAGTAAAAAAAAGTTGTCTACTTCCACCAGCTGAGTGTCTCCAAAATCACCCAAGCAATTTTCTTCTCCTACCATGGAGCTCTATGCTCCCTTCCTTCTTTATAAAAAATTGAGTTGCAGAAAAAAAAAATAGGAAATATAAACCCACTAAAACATATGAAAACCCACTGAAAGAAAAACAAAATATGTAACAGAAGGCAAGATGAAGAAAGACGCAGCACATAGTCCGAACTATTGTAGTTCTCTCAAATGATACTCAGAATCCTGAATCCTTCACTAGAGTAGTTATTTTCTGAACGTACCTTTAATCCCAACCGATGGAGCTCCTGCAGCCACTGCAGCCAAAGCATATTCAATCTGAACAAGCTTTCCAGAAGGACTAAAAAGGAAAATGCAAGAGTAAGCCTAACATAATTATGATATGCTCAAATCTTTCCTACAACAGTCTGATGCTAACTTGCTTTTTTAAGCCTCTTTACAACTAGCATCAGCATATTCTAATCAGAATTTAAAAAAAAAACAAACAAAAAAACCCCACAAGTCTGAAGAGTCATAACAGCTTCTAAAAGAGCACAGAACTCACTGCTGCACAGTGCTACTGGGATACTCACGCAGCACCTGCCTACAACCCTGATGAAAGCTAATGTGTCTCGGATAGGGAGTAGTGACTGGGATGCAGGCTGAAGGAGGACAAGTCCGTTCTCCAACTGTATACCATTTTAAACAAGTTTTCTTGTGGGAAAAATCTTCAGAGTGCATCATGACTTTCTACTGAAATGGCATTATAAGTGTGGTTTGCAAAAGTTTTCAAGACACTGATGTTCACTGCTGAAAGGTATGAGGAAAACATGGATACTCTTTTTGACTGTGGGGGTCTACTACAGGCCACCTGACCAGGAAGACTGAGCAGATGAGGCCCTCTATAGACAGATAGGAGCAGCCTCACGCTCACAAGCCCTGGTCCTCATGGGGGACTTCAACCACCCCAATATCTGTTGGAGGGACAACACGGCAGGGCATAAGCAATCCGGGAGGTTCCTGGAATG
>NW_008794089.1:1447737-1468429 GCF_000699145.1 Aptenodytes forsteri
TTTTACGCTGAGGGTGGTGAAACACTGGCACAGGTTGCCCAGAGAGGTGGTGGATGCCCCATCCCTGGTAACATTCAAGGTCAGGTTGGACAGGGCTCTGAGCAACCTGATCTAGTTGAAGATGTCCCTGCCCACGGCAGGGGGGTTGGGCTAGGTGACCTTTAGAGGTCCCTTCCAACCCAAACCGTTCTATGATTCTATGACTGATAAGCACACATCAGGTCAATGGCACAAGATAGAAACAGCTCCCATTCCATCCCCAGGTATTCCTGCATTTCGTTTTAATGATCCATGTCATTCTGGTAATGGATGCAGAATCATCAGAACAGAGCAGCAGGTGTCAGGCTGACAAAGTAACTCATCCAGAATGAGGGGGATCAAGGGGTCCATTGTCGATCCCCAGGGAAAAGGACAGCACAGAGCCAGTCACTCACTGGACAAGTGATTTTGCAAGTGGGATCTCTTCTCTGGACTGTATTTCAGACACTGCTGTTTTAATAGATGCAGAAATAAAATAAAAAGTTATGTAACTCAGTGCTTAGAAGAGTTAGAAAAAACAAAGCAAGCAATAACCAATTAGTATAGTTATTTACACACTGAGTAAACAGTGCATAAAGGTGACAAAGTAATAATTCTAGCTTCTCCACTGCAAAAAACTAACAAACCAGAATAATAATTTCCTATGCCAGCAATTAAAATATACAGAACATTAGCAAAATATTTTAAAAGTAAGCATAAACTGAAATAAATAATTTAAAATAAATAATTCTCAGTACAAGGAACAGGTGAACGAGGAAAAGCGTAAATAGGTGTATTCTGTTCCATACGAGTATAAAATCAAATGGCTTCAAGTTTCAGAGCATGTAGTGCTTCTGTACAGTACAAAAAGTTTGTAACTCCCTTAGAAAGCCATTTCCAAGAGCTAATAAAGAATTCAACCCACTTGGGTAAAGCAACCATGTTTGGCTGCATCCATCCATTAAGAAGATTCTTTTCCTAGTTTTAGATTGTCAACTGCTTCATTTGCTTAACTGCAACAAGCCTTTAGTAACCTACTTTGCAATAACACAGCATTACTCTCCTCTGAGATTAAGGGGGCACTTTACCAAAAACATCACAAAGCTTCTTGCATTCAGTTTTTCTTTTTAGATGTATAATATAATTCTAGATAGCTTAATAGTTTCATCAAAAAAAGAATGGAAAGTTATTTCATTTTCTCTGAATTTATCTTAAGTGTATGTATTAGAGCAACACTTTAATAGATACCACTCCAACAGCATATTCATTCTCTGCATGCAATCATCCCACATCTAGGCTGTGCACAACACGAAGTGCAAGGAGAGCACTGCCTGCAAAGTGCAGCAGGAAGGGAAATAAACTATTTAAGACTCATCCGAAGGCTTCTTTCATTCCCACATCTGCAAAGTTTATTCTGAAGCAAGCTCTCAAGATACCATAGCTCAGCTACCATCACGCATTTCCAATTAACTCAGAATTACTACCCAGCCTAAACCGTGTGTGTGTGGATCTTAAGTTTGCTTAACCGTTTCACCAAGCACTCGCTATAAGGCACCACCAGTGACGAGACAGACCTTAGGTTGGCTCCACAGTGACCCTGACTTACAGCAACGAGAGAAGACACAAGCAGCGACTGCACTTGGCCCGAGGTCAGCGACAGACATCAGGTGGGACCCGGGACTCTCACCTCAGCCCCCGCCTCTATCCCCGGCTGCGCCTGCAGCCGTTCAGCTCACTGGCAAGCTACGTGCGCCCCTCAGGCGAAGCCGCCTGATCCCCGTCGCTTTCCCCAGTCCCGCCACTCCTGCCCGGGTCCAGCCACCGCCGCCCCCCAGCGCTCCCGGGCCCGGCTCCGCGGACCCGCCGGGGACGCGATGACTCTGCAAAGTCCACACTCCGTCCTGCCCCGCCGCCGGAAGACCGCTCCGCGTAGGCTCTGCGCCGTCCTCCCCCTCGCCCGCCGGCCTGCCCGCCGAGAGCCCAGGCCTGCAGCCCTCTCCCTCCAAGTACCTGAACGTAGTGAGGGAGAAGCTGTAGCCGCGCTCCGCCATTTTGGAACGAACCCCTCCACTCCCCTCACCAGCTCCCTCTGCGCAGTCGCTCCTCCCGCTTCCTGCACGAGGACACAGCTAGCGCGCTGATTGGCAAGGAGGTGGAGGATAGCGGAGCATGCCGGGAAGCAGCGCCGGGCCCGCGAGGGACGCGATTGGCGAAGAGGCACGCGGTGAGGCATGCTGGGAGTTGGAGTCCTCGAGCGCCTCTCTGGCCGCCCCACCCTCCTGGTAGCGAGAGGAATGCTGGGACTTGAAGTCCTGGTCTCCGTCCCTCCCATGCCATGAAGTACTCGGGGCACTCGGTTTCCCAGAAGGCTCAGCGACAGGTGCGCATGTCCAGTGCATCCTGGAGCGAGCGACCGCCTTCCCCTCCTCTGAGGCCTTGGCCGGGTTGTGTGGGGATATGGCGGCTCTGGTGGTGGTCTTCTCTCCGCTCCCGAGGCTTCGCGGTCTCCTTCAGCGCTGCTGGGGGCGGCTGGAGCGCGGCCTCTTGCCGGGTTTCTCCGGGGGCCAGAGCCTGCCCTGGGGTAGGTACCGGCCTGTTCTCCTCTTGGCTGAAGGAGAGGGCGGCGTCGGGGCTGTGGGACTCATTTTTACCGTTGAACGGCTGAGGGAGGGGGCTGGAGCAGGAGAGCGCGTAGCCCTGGGGACACTGAGGGAACGGGACGGGAGGCGCCGCCGCTGTCCGCTCTTACCTCCTCGCTTTGGGGGTGTCAGTAGCATCCGTGTCGTGTTTCCTCGGCTGCATGCGAAAATGGGGGCTGGGTGTAATGAATTACCTTTCCTTTTTCCTTCAGGACCAGCACTAGCTGTCCAAGCTCCAGCTTTTCTTCCACAACCGGTAAACGACACTAGCGAAAGTAATGAGGCATCAGGCCTGTTAGATAGCATCTTGTGGATGGCGGCGCCAAAGAAAAGGCGCACCATTGAAGTAAACCGCTGTAGGCGAAGAAATCCCAATAAGCTTATAAAAGTAAAGGTAATCGCCAAATTTCCATGGGCTTCTTGCCACCTTATTCACTGCAAGTAATTTTGTTAATGGCAAACAAGCGTGCTGGAGTAAGATTTATGGCAATCGTTTTTCATCTCACTTATTTTAGAGAATCATTATAGTGGTCAATACTGACTGGAAAAGCTTTCTGGAATTTGTTTAAAAATAAGCTTAAAAGACATTGTAATCTTCAAAATACTTTGTTACAGGTACCTTCATCGTGTGTGACAGTAGTCTGTGGTTAAATAAACAGTGACAGTTGAGGTGCAAGCCAACAAAATACGAATTTTAGCTAAACAGCTAGTATAAAGGGAAAAGGCTATACTTCCTGTGCTTCTAGTTGAGTTGATAGGTCTTTAGTCTTCCAAACATCAGTAGGCAGAATGATTTAGGTATTGACTTCACAGGCTATTTTTAGTAGTAAGCGTTTGATATAGCAATACATTACAGAAAAATTACTTTACATAGAAGAATAAATTTTGAAAAGGCAATTGAATTTCTCTGATATTTCATTTAACATTTTTAGTAGTTTGTGATTGTTCCCCGTTTCTTTTGTTGGTGGTGTTCAAATTACAAAATTTCATATTTTCCACTATCTTTTTTAGAGGAACATAGATGTTTGTCCCGAGTGTGGAAACTTGAAACAGAAACACGTCCTTTGTGGCTATTGTTATGCAAAGGTCAAAGCAGAAACTCGACTGATACGGATGGAAATACATAAAAAGGAAGGAGGACCATTTAATGCTCCGACTGTAGAGACTGTCGTACTTTATGATGGAGAAAAGCCCACAGAAAAAGATGAAGGCAAGCGGATCATTGAAAGAGCCAGGAAGCGTCCATCTTGGTTTGTTCAAAATTGATGTTAGAGAACTAATGCTAACAAAAACAGTTGCTACAGCAAGAAAGATCATGATTTTCAAGAATGTTTTCCTCGTTTTGTTCGCTCAACGTTGATACAGAAAACCTATGAACTTTTGGGAAGCCTGCTTGACTTGCATGTCATGCCATATGATTTTGCAGTCAGGTGTTGTTTCTGTAGCATGCGGTAGGAAATGCTTCCCAGTGATACATCATAGCAGTCAACAATTAAAGAGAAATCAGGATCTACCTTGGGTTTGGACATCTGCGTGCAGTACGCTGAATAATTTGTATGCTAATGTTCTATGCTTGTTTTGTAGATAACATTTTTTTAAGAAAGGGAAAACGTTCACAGATGTAAAATAAAGTATGTTAAGTTTCCCACGGAAATCTGCCTTCTGTTTTTGGCTGCTGCTCTTTTGGAGGGGGAAATAAAAAGGGAAAAAAAAAGTTCAAAACCAGTGTTGATTGGATACAAAGGATATTTACAAGGAAAGATACAGTTACTGGTTATTTCCATGGCTCTTAACAGAATCTGTCTGGATCTCTCCACAGTGCTGCTGTTTGAGATACTTGGCGATATTCCTGTTTTTGAGCAAAATAGTGGCTGTAGTATTTGCACTTTTTCTGTACCGGACTGAAGGTTAAGTGGTTCTTGCTGTTGTCAGTATACAAAATAATCTTCTGTCTTAAAGGCATGTGGAAAGCCTTTTTTTTTCCCCTCAAAGTGCACTTGATTTCTTGAGTGAAGTAACGAATTGAAATGTAATGACTGGAAATCTGTAAATTTGACAAGGGTCAAAGCTGATTCTCTGCAGCCATTGCCATGAAGTAGTCTGGGTGGTCAGTGTGCTTGGAAAACCAGAAACAACAGCGGTGCCTTCCTGTCTTGAGTCTTCTGCGGAGAGGCGGTAGCTCTGCCCTCTACTGTCCGTTGGTACTTTTCAGTGGTGCAGTTAGAGCACCTAGCTGTGGATTTTCACTTCGGTTTTAGCCACGCAGTAGCACCATTGCATTTAAGATTAAGCCTGTTTTCAATTTTAGGTTGGGATTTCAATATACAAATGGTACTGTTTGATATTACGGCTCAGCCAGTCTAATAGCTATTTGCTGCCAAAAAATGCAAGCCTGCCCCTAACCCTGGCTAGCTTGCCCCTGTGTTTCCTTGGCACTTGAGTGTATCTGCTCCGGTGCTGTCCTGGTTCAGGGAGCTATGCTGACAAAGAACTGTTCCCTGGCTTTCTACAGCTTGGTCTTTAGTGGGTACCTCCCTGTAGTTTGGCTCATGTCAGGGTCAGAAAAGTGGCAATGTGGACAGTAGGAATATGAAAGTGGAGGACACAGGACCATGCTTTCCAGAAGAGCCTTCGTTTGTACGTGGCTGAACTAATTATGCCTGCTAATTATTAAGGAGTGGGCTCGTGTGTGCTGTAACACTTCACTTCTGCTTTCCTCGCTCTGGATTCCATGTTCTGAAACATAAGTGGTAGGAACAGATGTTAGCGGAGATTTTACATTTCCTCCATAGTCTAAGGGAATAATGAAAGCGGGTAAGTGTAAATTGATGCCATTTAGTTGACAGTATCCAAGCAAACAACAGAAGTTCTTTTCGATTTGTCCAAACAGGATTTATTCCAGTTGTATCTATTTTTCACTTGTTCAGAACTGAAGCCAACAAAAGGTGGCAAGCATGATGCAGAGCGGAAGGCTTACTTTTGACAGAGCTGCACGGGATGAGACTGACACGTTGGAGGTGAGATTAGCCAAGCAGTTAGACAGATATATTGTCCGGAGGGAAAGGTGCGTATGTATTTTAGGGAGAGGTGGGGTTTTTTGTTTTTTTGTCCACATGTTATAGGACCAATTACACCTTACTGTCTTAGTTGCTTTTTATTTATATTTTTGGCCAAGGTTCTGTGGAGAAATAAGCTAAATTAGCCTGGGATTTTGAGAGTCATGGGTTAATTTCTCAGAAACACAAAAGTATTATTTAGAAAAAAAAAAAAAGACTTTTTCTCTAAACATGAGAGAGGATGTGGTTTCTGCTAATGGAGTAATAATTATAATTGGCAGCATAGTGCATTAGTTTATTGAATTATAGTATCAGTGAAGCAATGAAGATGCTTTACAAATAGAGTTCTTATGAAACGTGAGTGAAGTTAGGCTGTGTCAACACTAGACATTTTAAGATATTTGCCACGTCACGGTTAGGTAATGATTCATTTCACAGCCATACTGCTTATGTTAGTACTGCATTTGTGCAATACAGACAAGAGGAGATGCTTGATAATGTTTCATAGAGGTTTCTGAGTAACGTGGGGGGAAAAAGTCATTAAAATATCTGGTATTCATGGTCTTTAAAATAAAAATTAGAAACAACTGACAAATATTGAAGATTCGTATATGCAATTGATATAGTACCAATTAATTTTCCGAGAAAGAAATTATCTTCAGTGAGAGTCGGAACAGTTTAGTTTGAATGACTTCTCCTTCAAAAGAAGAGTAAAGGAAAGCTCACTTTCATAGCTTTGTTTTATTAACACTGACAATACGAAGCTCCATTACTTTTAAAAAAAATAAAAATTAAAAAAAAAATTCCTGAATTCCTCTGAAACATGTAGCATAGTCTGTTACTTGAAATAAACCCTGTTTGCATGTAATTTTGAAAGAAATATAAATTGCAATAGTGCTAATATATAAACATACGCTTTTTGAAAGAATGTAAATTAAAACAAACAAAAAGCAAGCTGGTTCTTACAAATGCTACCCCAGAATTCATTTAAAAACAAAAGTTGTATGCCTCAGGGGAATCACTTTGCTACATTGGGAACCTGCTAGTAGTTGAAAAAAGACATTCTTTTTTGTTTGAAAATTTCGTATGATGAAATACATGTTATATTTGATTATGTTTTTCTTCTGTAAGTATTTTAGGTTAAAATTATTTTATTTTACATTTTAGAAAGAACCAGGAAGAT
The DNA here is from genome assembly GCF_000699145.1 of Aptenodytes forsteri. NCBI lineage: Eukaryota > Metazoa > Chordata > Aves > Sphenisciformes > Spheniscidae > Aptenodytes > Aptenodytes forsteri. The sequence continues at coordinate 1,454,634 of NW_008794089.1, forward strand.
GATGTAGTGTCCTAAAATACAAGCATGCAAGTTGCTAAATGATTTTGTATCATACCAAGATCTGCAGAGATAGAGGTGATCTCTGGCAGTGATCAATTACGATATCCATAGGGGTTGATAAACCAAGATTCTCTTTAATCTCCCATTTAGCAAGGAAATTTTAATAAAAGGTTTCTGCACAGTCCTCATCTATTCTGTTGAACACACTATGCCAGCAAGAGCTGGCAGCGGATATAGAACATACTTCTTTAAAGCACTAGGTGGCAGAGGAGTGTACCTTTCTGTTAGGTGCAAAACAAAAGCCAAAGATCACTAGGGAGATAGGAAACAGTGTCGGATTCAAGAAATTTTCACCTGTGTAAGCAAAGGTCTGCAAAAAGACTAAATTTGCGAAGTACGAAGAAAAATACAGTAGTTGTTATGAGACATAAACTAATCTATTGTAATTCATTGGTCCGACTAAATTTAATTAGATCTATACTGAGAACTAATGTGCTGGCTTTTGTGTGTATTTATGCACTTCTGCTTTTTGCTGGGTGAATTATTTGAAATTGCAGTTGTACCTATCATTTTTCACTAACAAGATAGCGGAGCTCTTTTTACACCTCTTAATTAGATGGCTTTCTATGTTGCTTTGTATGCCTACTATATTCAGTTAGTTGACATTTTATTTATGCAGCTAGAAAGTCCTGCAAATAATAGGTCTGGCAGCATTCCAATGAATTTCAAGGTATAACTGCCTTGAATTTGTAGATCATAAGGATCAATTTGCAAATGGCAGACACAAAGTGGAAAGAAAAGAAAAGCAATATGGTATTTAAATGAATATGAGTTGCTCAGAAGGGGATAGAAGATTGTGCGCTCCATCAAAGTTTTAAAATGTTTTGGAAGCACACAAGGATAAAGGTGCCTGTATCTTTAGAACTTACTTGTTAATTAGTATTTAAATAAGATATTAGCAAAATCCTTCTTTTGCCTCACATGACTGCATTGTGTAATTTATACAGTGAATGAGGATCAGTAACTACAAGTTGTTTCCAAATAATTTGCCTGACTCTTAACCTGCCAAAGACTTTAAGAATGGGGCCAAATGGGAGGAAAATAAATGAAAGGAATGAAAAGGAAGTAGGCTATGCAGAGTGATGGATCTAGTTTTGCCTGCTCTATGTATATTCCTAGGAAATTCTATTGAAGTCAGTGGAGTATAATTCAAGGCAGAATTGGGTGCAGTGTACTGAAACCCTGGACATATGGATGTATGCAAGTATATGTATTTTTAATGCAGAGCATATACCTGTGAAACTACTGCTGGATACCAACAGGATTGGATTTACAGCTGAAAACTAAGATTGCACTTGATGATGTAGTAAATTGAGTCTAATCAGTTGATACTTGAATTTCTATCAAACATCCTATATTTGAGTTTCCCCTGGTTGAGAACAATATACATATTTAGAAGAAGGGGTATAGGATTCATTTCATATTGAATGTGCTGGATAAAGATATGAAAAGCAAAACTGAAACTGCTCTGGAGCAGAAGACCCAAAACAAAAGCTTTTGTGGAGTTGTCAATGTACAGTATTTGGCAGGGATTTCTCTAATTTTCCTGGATCATGTGATTTTTTTTTTAAATAAAGCAGATTTCCTGGTTCTAAGATGGTGGGTCAAAGATGAAGAAGCAAAGATTTGGAAAATCACTAGGCAGAAAACCAATCCTATATTATTATTTTCTTAAGTGTCATACCTTTTAAACCAATCCCATGATTTTGAAAATTTGGGATATACTTAGTGTGTTCTGATCATACAAATACACAAGCATCTGACTGTTTCCCTTGGTTTCTTGGAAGGACACAGACTCTTCTCTATACAAGGTGGTTCTGATGGAGTTGTTCTCACCACATAAGCGTATAGAAATGTTCTGTCTGACACGTCCTGGGTATAAGCTTGATTAATCCTTTATATGTCCTAAATTTGGGACCAGCTCACGAGGCTCAAGAGAAATAGGCACATTAAATGCAGTGTGTGTCATGGTGTAGGAAGGACAATCAGTCCCTACTTACACAGCTGTCATAGCTTTTACATCCATTCCCAAGGTATACTAATGCTGTTTCTATTCCCAGCCCCATCACACAGGCTCATCGGCTTGTCTAGCAATATGGCTTACAGCTCTGTTTTCCATTATGGTGTAGCTCTAGAGCACGTTATGCGAAATACTTCCAATGGAACTAAGGATTTTGAACAGGCTATTGGAAAGATGTATGTTTCATTTTATAATCTGGGATTAATATTAAATACAAAGAATAGTGGTTTTAAAGGGGCTATACTGAATAGCTTCAGGCTCAAAATTGACGGACCAGTCCTGTAGGAAAGGTTTGTTCTAAATATATTGGGTTTGGAAGTTCCTACTCATTCATCTTTTGACTGTTCCTACTCAGTCATAATCAGATCAAGCAAAGCATCTAAGGTGTTTTGAAGAATAACATCAGGATTCCGTCCAGTTAAAGATATCGTACATAATTCTGTCACTCTTAAACAGGATAAATTATACCTTGATCTTCAAGAAGCCATTGTTTTCAGTAGGATTTCTTTTAAAGGAAATTATAATTCCAAGTGACTGAGAGGCAGGCTGTAAAGCATCAAGGTGTTGTGTTACAAAGTCACTTAATGAGATAATGAAAGTGGTTTTTTATTGAAAACAAGGAAATAAAAATTAAGCCTGTCAGTTGCCAACACCCATCATGATACATCACTTGAGCCCATGAGTCCGGCTCTGCCATAGTCCTTTGGATAAGGTTATTTATGAACAAAGATGTAATCTTTTAGGAGTTCAGGAGAATGCTGAGACATTTGAATTTCTCTTGCCCCAGATGAATCCTTCTCAGATATTTTTGTCCAGCACAGAGTATATTACCACAAAGTTACTATGAAAAAGGAATGGAGGAAGGGTTGAAGACCAAGGAGGTACAGTCATTGGCAAGTATGTAGAAGTAAGAGGCATCCTGTTGCTGTGTATGTAATATGAGGAGTACAATAGGAGTTACTGCAAGAAACATACCTATATTGTGCAACTGAGTGAATAACTGCAAAGTACTTGTGTGTGTGTGGCACTGCAGAAACGGATGGCATAACAAATACCACTCCATCATGCATCACTTTCATGTTAGCGATTTATATTGGAAGCTAAATGGCACAATTCCTACTTGACAGGTGGCAAACTGAGGTGCAGAAAGAGCAAGTGAATTCCTCAGAATTGCTCCCTCAGTCAGTGGTAGAGGAAGGAACTGAAGCTATCTGCAGATTATCAGTGTGTTGTATTCTCTGCTGTGTCACAGGTTAGGGAATAATAACAGTTATCACTTGCGGTGGCCATTAATCTAGCTAGGTTTGTGTTTTGATCCAGTAAACTGCTGCAAAGATACTATATATCTAAACATTTGTTAGGATGTAGGCCCATGAGGGCCTTTATCCAGAGCTCTTCAAATAAGCTGGAAATCTGGTTTATTACTAAATGATGCCTTCTTTTTTTCTCCTTTCACTTGAGAACAGGAGGAAAAACAGTGTGATTTTTGCAGGAAGCTTCCAAGGATCAGACTCAATCACTTCTCACCTGCAGAAGAGTGTCTTACCCTAAAAGAAAAGCCATTCTGTGCAGTGGGGTTATTTATAAGAGTATGACTCAGCTGGACAACAATGGCAGAATCTGTCCCCAGGAATTTTTTAATGTGTGAATCTAAAAATAAGTGTAGTCTTAGAAGTAAAAGATTTCTCCCCCACAGATTAGATTCCTTTGGTCCAGGAGTAAGGTGCCTTCTTTATCTGCTATATACAAGACATTCTGTCTAATAGGAAAAAAAAAACAACCCAAACAATATGAGCAATTCAATTGTTTGAAAAAAACTCAAGAACATAAGATCCAGAGATCATTCACCAGCAAAACCAGCAGTACCAATGTGCAAAGAATTGGTTTAGATCACTTCTCAAAGAAAACATTTTTCCTCTGAGACACTTCATGCTGAAAAATACGAAGGAAGAGAATTTGTGATCATTTTTTCCCTTTTCTTTCTGATGAAAGAGATGTACTTTGCTTTCAAGCCACCAGAGTGTATCTTCCTCATCCTGCTGATTTGGCAGATGCTGGGATCCCTGAATCTGTTGCTTAGGCTATATGACTATCAGATTCAACAGGCAACCGATTGAGAATAGGTAGTCTTGATCAAAAGTAATTTAATTCTCTTCAGTTTATTGACGTTATAATGACCCTGATTGCAATGACTGTATCTTCCCAAGAGCATAGACATTGGCTTTGTTGATATGATTTTTAAGATGCTATCTGTATCAGGAACATAGCACTTGAAGGAGCAAAAAAAAGGACTCCATATCCTTCTTTGACAGATCTTACAGCCACATTTGGGTCTGAGAAATATGAAGGAGAATCTGAGACTTTAAGCAAGATTCCTTTCTTTCCGAAGATAAGCTGAAATGAAAAAGTGATGACCAGCGATAAATATGTTTCACCAAGTTTTCCCAGCCTGTGGAGGTGAAAAATAAAAAGATGAAAGTCCCTTGCTGAATTCAAAGCTGTAGAGAGCATTGTCAGGCAGGCTACTTTTTGTGCATACTATATCTGTGTCCCAACAGAATTCCTCTTACATGTCTGCAGTCAGTGTTAATCATGACCACAAGTAGATCTCATTAATAGAGCAAGCAGCAGAAAAAGCCGTAGGAAAAATGTGAGTTACAAGGCCCCTACTTCAACAGTAAAATCCATAGTTACTTTAGTCAAGTAATAGACATTAACATTTCACCACTGAGCATCTTCCCTTGAGTGGTTACCATAAGCCGTGGTCCTTAATGGGTATGTTGCCAATAATTGGAGAAAATTGTCCCCGTCTCTCTGTGCGTCTCTTTTCTATCTACAAGATGGGGATAATACCAATTTCATGACGTTCCCATGGAGCTCTGTCAGGAGTCTTTTTTCCTAAGCCATCTACGTTCTTAAGATCACCAGAATGCACACATGGGCGTATTCAACAGAAAAGCCAGGGGCAAGCAGAAGTCTACCTTACCGGTGGACTGGGTATTGCTTGCAAAGCCTGTTTTCAAAATGTTGGCCCCTGGGGCACTGGTGCCCACTTCAGCTTCAGAGAAAGGCTGGAGGGTTCCCCTATGTAGAAATAACCATGCTTACAGCCCATTTCTCAGGCTCTTCACGCTCATGCCACTAGATGCGGTGTGCCCATTACAGAAAAGCATCTCTTCCCGCTCTCTAGACTACACAACACAGCATCACTGGCCTGTGCAGAAGCGCTAACAGCACTAACGGCACTGACAGTCTCAGAGGAGTAGTGGAAAATAATCATTCTTGCTGATTGCTGGGGAACAACAAGCAAGTACAAAGCCTCATGGAGACGGCACAAACCACATCTTGGTTTGGTTGTATGCAGCCAGCTGCAGCAGGCTTGTGCCTGTGTGTGGTCTGTGTGTTTTCCTGACTGTGCCACGCACTGTGGCCCCTAAATGGTAAGGGACAGATACTGCCATACCTGGTGGTCAAAGGAAGCGTGGGCTATCTGACCTTTTCAGATCCTGAGGAGGCAGGAGGGAGCAGAGGCAGTCCCTAGCTGAGGGCAGTTGAACCTTGCAGCTCCTCTTTTCCACCCATCAACCACCACCATCCACAGCGGGCTTGGATTACACATGGCATAAAGATTCTTGGATCTGTGCTGAGATCAGGACGGAGTGCAGCAGGAAGCAATTCTCCCTTACCCACTCTTTCTGCCCTTACTGGAGAGAATATGGAGCTGAGATTTTTAAATTTAAGCTATTTGGAGTGTACCATAGTTCTTCCATCAATGAAATAGACAGAAGTATGGGGAATGTTTGACAGGCCAGGCATCAACTTTTAGTCTTGTTCCTGCTGGAGGAACTGCCAGCTATCATTTTCCATGGACTGCTTGGTGCTCTGCTTTCGTGGACTCCATCCACGAGGCAGTTCTTGCTGCAGTGCCTGAATATTTAGACATTTGCATTATAATTTGGCCGTGGTGGACTTCCCTGCGCTGCTTACTCCACTGCCAAAATATGCATAGCTTTGGCATGTCTTGTGATTTCCCAACCTTATCACTTATTTTCCCCATTTGAAATTTTAAGAAAACACTAACTGCTGGACACCTTTCTTAAAAGAAGATCTTAATCTTTATACAGCCCAACTTTCTTAGTACCCTCCTCCTATTTTCTACGTATGGCCTTGGGGCTAATTTCACCTTTGGTAAACTATTGATCTAAGCAGCGTACATGGGGATAAGCATGGTTCCATATTTCCAGCCAACCTACTGCTGGGCTCTGCATTAGTCCCTCTGGATTTTGCAATAAATGAATTCATGCAGGGCAGAAGTTAAGCAGTATTCTCAGGCTTCCTCCATTTTAAGTTTGAAATCCTGGACTGGCACAATTCCTGCTCTCTTCCTCAGTCATTTTCCAGTAAAGCAAAATACTGAGCCAAAGCTCAAGACCTGGTGAGCAACCTGGTGCAAATTACTTTCAGCATTCAGTCCCCAAGATAGTCAATAAACATGGAGGACTCTCAGTACCTTGTTGACTTCTCCTTTCCAGTTTGTATTTTCCTTTAAAGAAAAGGACATTGTGCTTTTGTGAAATTCGGCTCCTACAAAAGGCAGCTTTGTGTCTGCACAGCTCCAGCGGCAGCAATACGTAACACTAATAAAAATGAAGAGCTCGCACTGAGGAGGATCCTCCATTTGCTCACCCAGAGAAATGTGTATCCAATTTTTTCTATTTCTGATCATCTGGAAAGACAGTGGCAGCGTATAGAAGTAGAGGTCTGATGCATCACTCATTATGCTGAGACTAATATGGCTTTATATCTTATTTTAGCTACAGAGGAAGTCCCAAGGCCATGGGGGATTATCAGAAAAGCAGCAGTATGGAAATGTGTATGGTGGGGGAAGGGGAATGAACAGCTGGAGAGGACTCAGTGCTGGTACTCTATAGGGAAAGCAGCGATCTCATCGTAAGTGCTGAGATCTTGTCGTAAGCGTGTTGATCTCATAGGGTCGTGCAAAGAGAACACGGATTGTTAGTTGTGGACCACCACCAGTTGCGGATTTTATATCCCATAATGATCAGCTTGGTTTTGATTCGCTTGCCATGTAGTGTATCTGGCTGCAATACCTTTCAGTTAATTTATGCACTGGTTTTCTCAAAGCCAGCAGAAAGCCACATTTTGTAATTAATTAGGTTTTTTAATATTGTATCAGCATATAAGAAGAGCTTTAATTAGCCCACCACTTTCCTTCAGGGATAAGGTTTTTTCTGCTACTTACTCACACATATTCCATATATTATTCTAAGTAGGGGAAAATTGTCTTAAAATATTAAGAACTGTTACTGGCTAAACAAGTTCTCTAACAGAGAAATTAATTACTTCATTGCCTTGTTCAGAAATTCTTTTCAAGTGGATGACTTTGTCACAAGTTAATAACCAGAAATGTGGATCAATATGGGAAGCATACATGCAAATTTAGCAGCTGAAAGAAAGCTTCAATAAGGATAGTTAATTATATCGTTAAAAAGTACCATTTTACTTTTTCTCCGCCATTTCATATATAATCCCAAATCTGTTCTCCCTCTTGCTTTCCACGTTCCTTTGTCTCAGTGAAGCTATCAGCTTTGTTTCACTATTCCCACATCTCTGACCCATCTGTTAGATGTTCCTTCTTCCCATATTTTTGTCTAAGGATTTCTTTTTTTCATCTTTAGCTATTGTATGAAACACTTAATCTTTACCCGCACTGAAGTTCGAGATACCTTATGCTCTTCCCTGGCTCCTGAAAACAAACCTTTCCTTGTTCTTCTGAGGTTTTGCCTTGAAGTGTGTTTCGGACCTGATATTTCCATTCAGCATATAAAAAGATGGTCAGTTTACTGGGGAACCCACAAGGACACCCAAAAGCTTTGTTCAGGAAAGGTGTTGGCAAGTGTAAATAAGAAGGAAAAACACAAAGGCAGAGACGGAGGGAAGCAGACAGGGAAGAAGGGAAATCCTGTGTGTTTGGAGATGTGAGATTAGGCTCAGATGGAGAATTGCTCCAGGACTCGCTCTCCCAGGTGTTATGTGTGCCCAACCCTAGCTGCATTCCTAGAGCACTCCATCTTATGCTCAGTTGTGGGTTTTTCCACTCTTCTACTTAATAATTTAACTAGGAAGATTGAGCAACTCCTGACTGAATTATTGAAGGTGTAATTAAACTGGAAAGAGTTGAGGGGAGCATGTGAGCATTTTCTTAGCAAAAAAAAAATCTCTTTCACTATGAAATGAAATGTCACAGCTAAATTCAGTTACTCCCTAGAACCTGCTCCCACTCCCTCCGTTAAACAGCTGATGCACCAGTGCAGTAGTTGTGAATATGGGTAGTGAGTCTTCAGCAAAATCACTCAGCTGTTTGGAAGGTGACCAACTTCGGACGCTACAGGATAAAAAAAGCTCTCATCTTCCACATCTTTATCTTCTGTAGTAGCAGTGGTGAGCTCCTGTTTAAAGGCAGGGTCATGCCCCTACATACAGCTTTGGGTAAATATTGAGCTATTGTATGGAAAAATTTAGCATCCTCTGTACTGCAAAGATTAATATAGACAGTGAAACTGCTTCCTGGTTGCCTGGAGTTCCTCTAAGGTAGCTGAGAGGAAGCTACCTTATTGTGAGATAAGGAGCTCACAATTTTGTCCTATGTGTAGCAGAGTTCTTCAGGGTTGTGATTTTAGTTGTGACAAAGATGTAATTCAGCTCGGTAAGATTAGGCCTGATAATGAAGCAAAGGTTATTTTAGGTGGGCTTCCTTTTTGAAAGACTTTGGCTAATCTTGACTGTCTTGCTGTAGCCTAAGCAGATATAATCCAGCTGTGGAGTCAGGTTTGACAGGATTTTATTTAGTCTAGTAAATGCTTGCTTTAATTCTGGGATTTAATCATTCCACAGCTGAGAGCTATGTTGTGACGAAGTTGTGATGGGTGTCTCTATCATTCAAGTTATTCCAGCTCCTACGGGACAAAACCTTAAACTAAAAAACATATCTTTTCCTGCTTTGCCTCCTTAAATTTGAGTTTATGGCTATAGTTAACAGGAGATGGCATTTTCCAGGGAATTACTTCTTTTTTTCCCTACATCATATTTTGCTGCTTATCTGGGGTTGGATCTTTTTGGTTTTGCCATCTTTTTTCCTCTGGAGAGGAAGAAAGATTGTATTAATAAGGTACTGTTGGTATAACCTTCCCTTCACAAAGCACTGGGTCAGAGAAGCAGAACGAGGACCATCCATTCTGCCTCCACTTGCTCCAGTACAGATGTAGCCTTCTCTCTGCCAGTGTGATTGAAGCAGAGTCCAAGTAACATTTGATCCGGTATCATAGTGTGGCTGGTCCAAGTCACAGTCTAGCTCCTAGTTTTATTTAATAGCCAAAGAAACCTCTATGTTGGGCAGAACCCATGGGGAAACCTGTAGTCATGGGAGGAAGGCAGAAGTGAAAAGATGTGAAGAAGTTGAGAGAACTTTATGAAACAAAATACTTTGGAATTAAAAAAAACCCACAAAAACAGTCTAAGCACATTAAAATAAACAGGAATGTATCTTCATAGGCATAGACTGCTTTGAAAATTTCACTTATATTCTCCAGTTGCCTGTTTCGGTTTTTTGTTTGTTCTGACTTAACTTTTTTGAACAGTTTACGACAACTGAGCATCCAACAGATTGTTTATGTCCAGTCCAGATCCTCTTGGGAAAGTGGTGAACTTAATTTATTGAGCAATTATCCCATGGCCTGAGATATGCCAGTAATACAGTTTGATAACGAAAAAACTAGTGTTGCCAGAGACAGTTAAAAGGCAGGTGAAATATAGTTTATTTTCAGATTGTGTGAGTTGGTAAGGAACGGGACAGGTGACATGAGGAGAAGCTAAGCTTCCCCCCCACCCCACCCAAGGTATATAAAGACAAACATCATATTGTCTATGCTAGCAAGGGCTCTGGGAACTTCTTTAAACAGAGAATAAAGTGGAAAAGTTAAACTCATATGAGATTCATTAGGTCATTTCTGACCAATTGGCAGAGCTAAAATTGCCTCTGCAGAGGAAATCTGACCCACAAAAGTCTTGCAAGCAAATATTCTCAATGCTTCAGGCAATTATACAGGTTTCCCAAATAAACTATTTGATTTCCTCAACTCACTCTCTTCCAAAAGTCTCCTTCCCTGCTTCTTTTGTGATGAGCTTATGGTCTTTACCTCTCCAGCTTGAGATAAAACAGAGGCACGCTGCATTTACACAGGGCACTGTACTTTGTTATATTTCAGCTAGTTACTGTACTACTGACCTTCCGCTCAAAACTAGACTAGACTAAACTTCTTCAGTAAAATCATGTATGAGTCTGTACTGAGCCAGCTGCCAAATATATTGCAGGTCACAAAGGCTGCCAGACTTGTGAGGAAAGCAAGCACTGGGAATAAGACAACTTGTGTTGAATCATGAAGAATGGGTAAGCCAAAAAAGGATGCTGAACAAAACGGGGAGAATGAACACAGAAGAGCTGAAGGCAGATACTGATAGAGACCCAAGTCACTTCCCACTGAGTGGAACTCACATCCAGGAGCTTTACTGGTGTGTGACGGTGGAGGCTGGGAAGGTTCCCTTCTACCGTCATCCAGGCTGGGTTGCAGGCACCTCAAGCACGGTTGCCAAACTGCGCACTGGCAGATTTTGCAGGAGACCTGCAGCATTTTGAGGGAGACATTTACAAGAAGCAGCAGCTCCCACTGAGAGACAAACTCGGCAGAAGGGAGAGGTGCTGTTCTCCACAGAGGCACATCACACTAGCAGCACATCTCCCACTGAGCTTTTGTCAGCATGCTAATTTGGGAAAGAAATATATGGTCTGGCACACCAGCCTTGCAAGTTGCTGAACCCTTGATGAAACTGTTGCCAGTTGTAATGAGAAAAGCTTCAGAACTTCTTCCTTTTATCCAGGTTGCAACAACCCTGCAGTCACAGCTCCAGATCACATTGTGCCTCTTCTGTTCTCTTGTGCTGTGCCTCTAAGATGGAGAACTCTGTCTATCGCAAAGTCTGCCAGCAGGCCTCCAGCTGTTTTCCCTTCTTGCAGACACTTACGCAGACACTTGCTAGGTTTTCAGCTTTGGTTGTCCTTAGTCTCTTAGCCCAATTGTCCTTTAGGCAGAAAAAGCTAGTAGTAACTGTATGTGATTTTGTAGGTTATACTACTTGATGCCAGCTTTTGTCTCCATCTCTCCCAGTGTCTCCTCAGTGCTGCTTTTGCATTCCGCAGACCATGGAGTAAGATGTGGTGTTGATGACCACCTCAGATGCAAGAGGAGAAGTCCCTTCACTGGCTCCCACAGGCTTGAGAGAGGTCCGTTCTAGTGACCTGTTAGAAAACAAACAAAAAAGCATGTTTAGATAAGTGAGTACTTTTTACCTGAAGCTACAAACTAATGTCTGAGAGTTTGGGGATACTCTCTCCCTCCCCCAGGGGAAAAAAAGAAACAAACAAATCCCACAGCCAATGTGACTTTCACATCTGCTAGAAACCAGTTGCTCAGGACAAAGATAATAACATCCACTTTAAAATTATTCTCTCCTTGAATGAGGAAAGAAAGCAGACTCTTTTAATTTGATTTCAAATATCCAGGGTGGTCTTTCTGCTGCGTCCATTTTGTGGGTGCAAACCGATTTAAACCCAAACTTTATTTTCCTAGAGGAAATAATCCAAAAGAAAACATTTGCCTCTTCTCCTTCTCCCTCTCCTCTTACCCTGCTCAATGAAGATATACGATGAGTGAGAATATAGAACGTATCCCTTCATCTCTGCTCCCCCCATTCTTGCAGTAATATTTTCAAGTCTTAGGTCTCCACTGAGGTTTCATTCTATTTTTAAAAAATGGAAAAAAGGAAAAACAAAATGCAGCTTCCAGCCAGCCCTCTTTCAATACACCAAGGTAGATCTCTTAACTCTTATCCAAATTCAGTGAACTTTTCCCACAGGTGCCAGCATCAAGAAAACTCAGAAATGCAAAATCAAAACAGCTGAGCCAGTTACTTGTACAGCTTGCATGAAAAATTGACCTTCTTTGGAAGAAGGATGAAGGGGTTGGGGAGATGAAGCTGGGGGACAAAAAAAGAAAAAGACATCTTTGCTTTTAGAAAATTTTGTTGTCAGATTTTCAGATGTGCAAAGACATGGAAATAATGTGGTCGTCTGAATCTCTGGTTTAATAATTTATTGTGCTGTGTTTTGTGTTGGGAAAGCAAAAATTTTTCTAGGAGGAAAAACAGAATAATGTGTGCGTATCTGCTAATTATGGGATTTATACGAGGTCTTCTATACTGCCGTTTCCCATGTATCCCAGGTAAGTACACAGTGGTGGTGCAGGCTTGTCCCTCCCGGTCTCAGTAACAGTCCTCAACTTGGGTTTGAGGCAGTGCCTCAAGGGGTGAGAAGCAAGTTCATCTTCAAGGCCACGCAGGCAGTAGCCTCTGCACTGAGGCAGCCAACAGAAGCACTAGTTAGCGTTGTAACAGCAGATCTGCTTGGAAATAACAGAGACCACTGCTTCTTTGCAGCTTACCCCCGTACAAGTGATTGACTTGTTGCCGAAGTGGCTGGATGCATTCGTGGTAACTTCCAAGGGAGGCGAACAGATTGATGGCAGCATGCGTGCTACCGCAATGGAGGGAAATCCCGTTCTGAACTTGGGAAGCTGTGGGTGTCCATCAAGAGGACTGCCTTGTGTTTGTCTATAGAACTGCCAAAGCATTAAGATTTATCCAAGAAGTGACCTGCTTATCAAGAGTGCTGCATAGGAAGGGGGCCAGGTTAAGCCAAAATGGTGAAACCCCAGATTTGAGTTCCTACAGAATTTCTACAACTGCTCAAAAATTGGGTGTGGCAGTCTAGATGGGAAATCCACAGGGCTTAGCTTTTTTTCAAAGGGATTTTTATAGCGAGACTTCAAACTCAAAACACCCCAAATTAATTAACTATATGTACATATATTAAAGTTTTGAAGATGATGCGTTTACTTGTGTGGAGGCTAAACAGAATGGGTTCCCAGGACATCTATAATTTCAGATTCCTATAATAACATTATTTGAAATAAAAGTGCAGATGATTCCTGAGACCCAGAAGCATTCACTGTTGCCCGAAAACAGTATTGTAAAAGGGTGTAAGCAGCAGGGCATTATTAAGTGTGGATCTCCTAAAAAGGTCTGAATTGACATGTGTTACCTGCTTCTGGATTTGCACATTTTTGCAGGGTACTCCTGACTTTTGTCTCGGTCTTGCATTTTTTTAAAGGATTGGCCTAGAACAGCAGAGGTTAGTCTGTAGTCAGCTGGGAGAGACAGGGGGAGCTGCCAACATAGGGCTTTGCATTTGGGGTCGTCCAGCCTGGAGAAGAGAAGGCTCCGGGGAGACCTTACTGGGGCCTTTCAATATATAAAGGAGGCTTAAAAGAAAGATGGAGAGAGACTTTTTACCAAGGCCTGTAGTGACAGGACAAGGGGCAACAGTTTTAAACTGAGAGAGGGTAGATTTAGATTGGACATAAGGAAGAAATTTTTTACAGTGAGGGTGGTGAGACACTGGAACAGGTTGCCCAGAGAAGTTGTGGATGCCCCATCCCTGGAAGTGTTCAAGGTGAGGTTGGACAGGGCTTTCAGCAACCTGATCTAGTGAAAGATGTCCCTGCCCACGGCAGGGGGGGTGGAT
>NW_008794089.1:1468527-1482186 GCF_000699145.1 Aptenodytes forsteri
GGGCTTTCAGCAACCTGATCTAGTGAAAGATGTCCCTGCCCACGGCAGGGGGGTTGGATTAGATGATCTTTAAGGTCCCTTCCAACCCAAACCATTCTGTGGTTCTGAGATTTTGCTCCCTCTCCCATGGGGACCTGGGGGCATTTTCCTGTGTAGATGAATAACAGAACTTGTGAAAATGTATATGGTTACTGGAAATAATAGGAAGTCATCTTTGGAAGGCCGTGTTCTCTGATCCCCAGGCACTGTTTTGCACAGGCTCGCTGATGCTAAAGGAAATGTAAATTTAGTGGGTTGCAGCTGCCTAAGGACTCCTCCAGCTGAGGGGAATCCTCATATAGTATATGTTACAGCAGCTGTAGTGGCTCCTGTGCCAGCACTGTGCCGGCTTGCTGGATGGCGTATGTTCCAAATAGCCTGAAAAAACTCAGAAAAAATGAGCAGTGGGATTGGGAGAGACACTGTTACGTTCTCTAGCCTTGGTGTGGGGATCTAGGGCTGTGCCGTGCACCTGAACAGTCCTGGCTCTGATGTGATGCTCCCTGGGAGTCCCCAGCCTTCAGCTCTCTAGCAGTGCAGGTGAGGGGACCACCAGCATGTCAGCTGGCTTTTCTGGAGGAGTTTACAGCTCCTGCAGCACCCGACAGAGGACAAATGCCCCCAGCTCCCAGCTGGAGCTTGGGGCCACGCTGCTGAGCAGTGGCCAGGCCCACGGGGACTGCATCAATATCAGGCACTGGTTTCCACAGTGCACGAAGCAAATAGAAATTATCGCTGTTTGGAAAACTGGCCTGCAGAAAACAATTTACCCAATCGTTCTTAACATCACAATCTCGGAAGCCAGTCTTTGCTGGAATGAAGAAAGAGGCATTCATTTAATAAATTATGAGGAGCAGCCTGACTCAGTGCACAGCTTCTTAATAGTACTTGGCAGTGCTACTGCCTGTGATGATATCCTTAATGCATTTGCTACTGAATAAGTAATAGATTTTCCTGATGCGATTGCACATTCTGCTCAACTCATTTTTCTTGAATATTCAGGCATTTGCTTTCAGATAGTAGGGTTATTTCGTTGACATGACCAATCTTGTAGCCTATATTTCTTTCTGGTTTCTATTAATTACCATGGTGTTATTTGTTTGCAAGAGGAAAATTTAGTCCCTGATCCTGAGAAGCATTTGCGTAACGTTAAGCGCAAGCAAAGTCCCATTGATCCTTACAGATATTTGTATATGTTCAAGGGCTATGCTGGATCCTTGCACATTAAGCTCACTAATTTAAGAGGGACTTTTTTTTATTCTTGGAATTGTTTTTTTATGTGGAGCCAGTTCTGCTTGACTGTGTATTATAGAGGAAATTTTGGTCCTTGTACAAATTAGTATTGCAGCATCTGTTTTCTTTTGTTCGCTGTAAACAACTAGCTCCACTTGAGCGTAAGTCAGGAGTCTGCTCTCTGAGTAAGCTTCACTCCAGTAGCTGGCCAGAGGAGGAATCAGTGTTGCATCTTCTCCTTGTAGCCAACAGGTTGTTAGCTAATGCATTCACCTATATAGGAGATCTCAGTTCAAAACCTTCCTCTGTCTAAGAAACTTGACCTATATCTTCCAAAGCCCAAGACACTGCACTAATTCCTGGAGCCTTCCAGGCGAATGTCCTAAGTCACTGAGCAGAAGGAAGTGGTGATGTCCTCTGCACGCTTCCTTGGCAGCACAGGGGGATCAGTGCATGGAGAGCACACCCCCTGGTTTGAGCCTGGCAGATGAAATAGGCAGATTCACAGTATTTTGTGGCTCATGATGGGGCCTAGAGGTGTACTAGATACCTAGTGACTTGATGCTGTGGGCTTTTGGACAGCGGTGCAAACACTTGAGCAGTGGTGTTACATGAAGACATCTGAGCCATTGCTGAATACATTAACTCAGTCTTGGAAGCAGCCTAGACATGTTACTGTGGCATTTCACTCTGCTTCTTTTTGGCCTTCTGGAGAAGCATCATATATTGGCCTGGGAGTCCCCACACTTCGCTGTGCATCTTCCATTTCCAAGCTTACCTTACTTACAGATAGCTATTATAAATAGCATATGGCATTACTATAGCATACCATTACACACCTACAGGGTTAGTTGTCTTGGGGGGTGGCTTTGTGAATGTCAGTGACATCTCAGCAGTGTATCTAAGCATCCAAAGCCCCTTGGAAAGCCAGTTTTCCTGCTTCTAAACACCTTTCATTCATTCTTTCAATATGCAGGAGAGCTCTTCCAAGTGAGAAGTATAGTTATTTGCACTGTACAGGCAAGAAGTTTAGTGATTGCCAAAGTCAGCTTTAAGAATCAGGAAAGTTTTGGTCCCTTGTGTAAAACTGCAGACAAAACTACTCCCTTTGATTCTGTGCTCTTGTATTGCTCTTTTATGTTGGAGCTGACTGATGCCTACAAGGAAATGCATTCAGCTAACTTGGGCTCTAAGAGCTAGCAAGGGGGATGCTCACATTCTGTATAAATGCGCATCCCGTTTGCCTGCTGATGAATTATTTAAATCTCTGCTATTTATGGAAGCTGTCAGCATGCTTTGCTCTGCTGCTTTGACAGGAGAAGCAAAGGAATCTGACTGAAGTGACCAACTAAGAGTTAAAATTTATTATTAATAGTCGCACTGCACTCAGTTGCGTTTTGCTCGGTATTTGGCAGTCCTCAGAGGTATTACCTGTTACTATAAATAAAACACATGCTGCCAGGATAACTGTTCTTCATTTGTCTGGCAAAATGAGCCATTTTTTATTTTACTTTTAAAATCTGTATTATTAAGGCTTGTGTGTGTGTATTTGGGCTCTCGGCACAGACAGCTTTTACACTAGTCTCATGTTGCTGTTCCTCCATGTGGTATTTGTACTCAGAGATGGATTTCACATAGTAATGCTGAAAGCTCCCACGCACCATAGAGAAATGTGGACTGGGCTGCTACTGAGCTGGCAGGCAGGCTTGGTGCTGCTCAGAAGCTAGTGAGCAGAGGAGGGTTAGGAAATGGTTGGTGTGTTATTTCAGTGACTCCAGATCCCCTGTGCTCTCAGGCACAACCTCGCTCCAAGTCCCGAAGCCACCATCCGCGATAGAGGTTGGCTTAGGGTCGACATGGAGCCTTACCTTTCAAGCACTCCTGCTGCCATGCAGCCACACAATCATGCAGAGGAACAGATCTGGCCAAAAACCATCCAGGGCAGGGGAAAGAAATAAAAAGAGATTTCTAAGTGTGCAGGCATCACTGCCAGCACAAGGGTGCGTGCAGGAAAACATGGTAAGGGAGAGGATGAAACTACTTTTTTTGGTGGTGGCAGCCTGCATTAAGCCAGTTTAAAGTGATTATGGAACTGACACACTGAGAGACAATATAGTTGTCTTTTACATTGTCTCCGTGTAGCTTAAAAGTGGTGCTGTAGATAAAAGCATGCTTAAATGTTTGCCTTTTTATTAATAAAAGCGTATATGCCATTAAGAAACAACATCAATAATTCATCTGGAAATATTTCACAGAGAGAAGAATGCCTATCGCTATATATAGATATCGATATCTGTATATCCATATATATCACTTAATGTGTGCAATAATCATCAAGTAGTCTTGCCAAAGGATTAGAAAGTGTTTTGCAAAGTTTAATCAATTAGTTTCTGGGAGTATTCAGTATTTCAGTTTTACAGAGAGGTCAACTGAGCATGCGTAGAGGGTGTTTAAGAGTCTCACCCAAAGACAATTGAGTCAAAGAAAAT
Organism: Aptenodytes forsteri; assembly: GCF_000699145.1. Taxonomy (NCBI): domain Eukaryota; kingdom Metazoa; phylum Chordata; class Aves; order Sphenisciformes; family Spheniscidae; genus Aptenodytes; species Aptenodytes forsteri. The sequence goes on from NW_008794089.1 coordinate 1,472,289, forward strand.
TCTTCCACTAACTTCCCTGGACTTGCCTGAGGCCAAATAATAAGTCAATAGCAGAGCAAAGGACTGACTGAATTGTCCAGATTTCCTATTTCTATTTTCTAGTCCCTAGGCACCTCCCTTCTGTGTCTGCCATTTGTAGAATGATGGTGTTACAGTGACTATTACTTCTGATGAAGGTCATCTTAGCTTCTTAAAATAAGGCCTTTTTTTTTCAAAAGGCACATAACAATAATAACTTTTCCCTGGGATGAAATTCAGCCTGAGGACGGTTACAACAACCTTAAATTAGCATAGCCATTTCTTCCTAAGTTAAAGAATGCCAAAAAAGCACTTGTGGTTTTGCATTATGTGCTTAGCACTTCTCTCAAATAACATAAAGTGGCTTTGAAAATGTAATTGATAGCATGAACTCAGCTTTTCTAGTATTGAAATAATATAGTCTGCAAGTGAATCAAGGAAGAATATTTCCTGCTGGGAAAACATCCCCCACATGAGGCAAAGCTGCCCATGGACTGCAGCGTAGCACTCCCGGGGCAGCATTAAGCAACCGCTGCAGCACGGTGCAACAGTCTCTGTTAAAACTTTCAATCCTAGACGTGGTATTCGCCATGTTGGGAAGGGTATTCGTGAGCAGTTCTCAGCCCAACAGCGTACAGAAGTCATTGGCTTCCACACTTGCATTTAAAGATGGTGAGCACAGGCGTTAGGATTGCAATATGTGACCAAGGGACAGAGCTATCACAGCGGTGTTCAGGGTCACCGCAATGCGAAGCTCATTGTGTGTAACACTAACATACCTTAGTGTACCATATTGTGCAATTGCATATGAACTCGCCTCAGCAACAATGCAAGTATCTCTACAGTTTGAGAAACATTTTTACTGTCAGCTCTTACATAGGTGGTATCTTACCTCTTTTATGGGACCCCCACTCTTAGCGTAGGAAAGAGAATTTGCTTACAAAATAAATAAATAACTTAAAACCAAAGAGCAGAACAATGTAAAGGGGAGGTTTCATTCACTTATGCACACCAAGCTATTGCTCTGCGACGGTGAGACAAGGAACTGGAAGACCAGACTGTTCAGCTTTTTTCCTGACTCTTCCAGTGACAATTTCTGTGACCTTTAGGTCACCCTATTATTTCCAAACCTGCGTGCCCGAAATTAGGTCCAACAGGAGCTGAGTCAGGGCTTACTGATATGAAAGAAACAGTTCCCATGTGTTCAGCAGGTGGTGGAGCAGATCCTGGGTGAGTAGTCAGATTTTTTTATCGATATTTCTGAAGTGCAAGCTGAAGACAGAAAGCAGGACACTCATTTTCGTGCCTACCTGCAGATGCAGGCACTTAACTTCCATTAGCTAAATCCAAGAAAAAATCTTTGAGATTTTATATACTTTTTAGTAAAATAGAGACAAAAATTATCTAAAGTACTGGGGGAGATGTGGAATTTAATCATGTGAATCCAGATTGCCACTTGCTTGTATGTTTGATCTCATGGAAACTGGTATTGTCTTGTACCTTCAGGGGACTTGCTTCTGATTTATTCTGGCAGAATATAAAGAGCAGAATCGTCAGAGTATATGAAAGGTCCTAATTTGGGGGTGTGGCTTACTCAGTGTGAATAAGGGGGCAGAATGTGACATCTGGTAATTGATAACTTAATTTGCACTATGCCATTTCTCAGTGCTATGGCAGTTTTAAAATGCATATACCTGATATTCTTAGCTACCCTCAATCGCAAGTTTTAACGTAACAAGAATGCCCTCACAGCTCCTTTTGTAAAGCGGTTGAGAGTCACTGAGATGGAAATATTAGGAAAGTTTTTTTTAACAGTGACAGGAAATAATTGGTGCCAAAGAGATGCTTCTGGGTTTCTTATTGTTGTTTTGCATATCCAGTGCAGAGTGGTCACCTCACATTTGGGCCAGATTTGCAAGCAAGCTGAATATGTGGAGAAATTAAATAGAGACGTATGTGGCTTACTCAGTGTGAATAAGGGGGCAGAATGTGACATCTGGTAATTGATAACTTAATTTGCACTATGCCATTTCTCAGTGCTATGGCAGTTTTAAAATGCGTATACCTTATATTCTTAGCTACCCTCAATCGCAAGTTTTAACGTAACAAGAATGCCCTCACAGCTCCTTTTGTAAAGCGGTTGAGAGTCACTGAGATGGAAATATTAGGAAAGTTTTTTTTAACAGTGACAGGAAATAATTGGTGCCAAAGAGATGCTTCTGGGTTTCTTATTGTTGTTTTGCATATCCAGTGCAGAGTGGTCACCTCACATTTGGGCCAGATTTGCAAGCAAGCTGAATATGTGGAGAAATTAAATAGAGACGTAGGCTTCATCCTCCTACCTGTCAGCAAAACCTGGGGATACAGTTGCAGTAATGAATGAGAATGTTGAAACTTGTAATAATAAAGTGATGGCAGCAGGGGTAAAAACAGAACCAAACATGTGACAGACCCGTAGCAAAATAAGTTCATAGTTCGGGAGAAGCAAACAAATTTATTGGGAACGGAGGATGGTGTGGTAGGTGGAGAGAGGGAGTGGGGCGAGGAGGGTGAAGGGGGACCCATACTCTGGTCGCCCAGAGTTGTATCCTCCCAGTTCTCCTTCCCTCCTTGTCATTGATCCGCCTCAATAGAGAGAAATGAAAATTAAGCTTTCCAGCCCTTTTCACGCACGGGATCCGCTTTTTGTGCAGCGCTCGGGATAATAGGTGTTGAAGAGTCTGTTAACAGCAGAGATTTGTGCAGCTAATTACTTCTGCACTGCACTAAGTGTTTGCCCACAGTGTCAGTGCCCCCCGACCTGTTTTCTAATTAAAACTCGTGCTTTTTGTCTGTGCGCGCCTTTGTGAGCCTCTTCCCCCTCCAACCCTTTTTTCCCCAAATTCTCTTTCAGTTGTATAAAACAAGAGCTCAGGAAGCACAGTGACACCAAGCACATTAAGTACTGACATGCCATAGCTCTCCAGGGAGCACAGATGGGGGCTTCAGCTGCAGCAGGTGCCGAGAAGGCAGATCCCAACTCAGCCAGAGAATTATTGTGCATCATCTGTATGGGCCTATTGTTTAGATGCATCCAGCTTGGTCACACGCTATGCGGGGCAGCGGTGATGCCGAGGGGGCTAATTCAATCGCCGTTTTTAATTTAGGAAATGAAAAGGATGTTCTCCCATCACTCCCTTCCCAGAATGCAGCACACGCGGATTTCACGACAGACTTCACAGTCAGGCTGTGTTTGCAGGAGTCGGGGGAAAGGGGGGGCCGAGCTGATTATTATGCTTACAGATATATTTTCTATCCTCTTTCTAAGGGAGCTCTGTTCATTTTGTTGTGGCTAAAGAAAAGGGTCAGGCACTAAGGTTAAAACTACTGCTCCACAAGCTGTAATCCAAACTGCATTTTTGGCTGTGTTAATGAAACACTGCGTTGCATGCAGTGCTGGCCAGCCATCGTGCACTAAGCACAGCAAACAGCAGAGATGGGATTTTTCAGCTGTAACTGACAGAGTTCCTTGGACAAATTGCGAAAACAGTCTGCAGCATGTGTGTCCTGCAGTCCTCAGGGCATCTAGGGATGTCACCGTTATGCTCCTAGCCCTAAGCAAACAGGCCTGGTTTAAACCAGAGGCTCTCTGATCAGCTCTTTTACAAATTGACAAATTTATATGTAAAACAAGAACAGAAGAGTCAACTCATCCTTCTGCATCTCTGGAGATGCACATGAACTCTATGCTTTTGAAGATCCTCACAACAGCAGTGGCCAAACGCTGAGTGGACAACAGAAAACATGCTTTCTAGACCAAGCTTCAGGTTCCAGAACTCTTACTGGTACAGACTGGAAAAGAAAGCCAAATATTGCCTGATTATGACCCTTTTTGTGTGAGATGAGGGAAAGAAAAAATTTTCAAGCTTGAGAGAGAGGGTGGTGCTGCCAGCATGGGGGCGAAAGAGAGGGGGTATCAGGGCAGGTGAGTTACATTCCTGCTAGGACAGGGAATCATAGGGTGTCCAGGAGGAAACAACAAAAGGGGGAAAAAATCAAGTGAAGATGTAGATACAAGAAATCAGCAGAGAGGTTCTATTTCAGAGACAGTAATATTAGCATTGGTATGCTTTTAGTGCATACTAATTATATACTTTATTATATACTTTATATTCTTTACTTATATTTTATACTATATACTTTATTAGTTACTTTAAGTAGTTACATTTATTAAAAGCTGCAGGAGAAAATGGTATCGTTAAAGAACATTATATTTTTTCCATAAATTACGTTACTGTGAATCTGCTGTTTGTGAATGTCTCTCTTCACTTTTCATTCAGGGAGCTTAATGATCAAAGTGATAATTAAAAAAGATGCAAGACAAATCTTGCTGCATGAGAGATGAACGCTGGAAGAGTGGAGACACTAGTAAATCGGTGCTTCTGAAAAAATGTCTTTAACTCAGCTGGCCCATACTCTAATAGGATATGGGGATGTAGTTAGCTTATACGGCAGGGCTGTGCCAGAGAAGAGAGAAGCGTAAACTCCCTGAGTATTAGGCTATTCTATATAGTTTTTAGAATAGTGTTTTAGAGAGTTTACTTAATCTTGTGACTCCTTTTTAACCCTGGGCTGCTATTCTTTTATGGGTTTGTGGCATCAAAGTAATAGCACTTGGCCTACGTTAAGATGATGTTAAGATGTTAAGCCTTCCACTTCCCACTGGCACTGCCCTAATTATAGCTGTTAAAGCATTTGGGGAAGAAAGGGGAGAGGAAGGAAAGGGGAAGGAATTAAGTGATCTAGCTGAATTTATGCCACGAGCACTTGTGGCCCTGTAGTTCTCTCCTCAACACTGGAGGAGGGAGGTGCGTTAGCCTGGGTAGCCTGGGGTGGGGAGGAGGTTCCCTGCTTCTTTGGTGCCCAGCCCATCCCTTCCTCTGCCAGGACACAGACCTCCTCAATTGCACGACCTGTTAGAACAGCAGGAGCCAAAAGAAGCTGTCCTAATGTTGTGTTCGCTTTCAGGATCACACCAACGCTAGCCAAGAGCCACGGTCGTGGCCTGTGCCCAGCACAGCCAAAGCAATCACGTGGTTCCCCTCCTTTCTGCAGCAGCAAAGCTAGTGCAACCATTCCCTTTCTGATGCAGAAGTAATGCTCTTCTGCACCGACCCCTTTGGAATGGAGATGGGATTTAGACATTTTCTTGGATGCCAGAAATGGTCCATCTACACAAGCCAGCAGAAAATTTGCACACATGTGGCTGCCAGCAGGGACATTTTGCATCTGTTGGGTTGAGGTGTGGCCGCAGGGCTGCCGATGCTGTGTTTCTCCTGGCGACATTCCCTTTATTTACAGACATTAATGCCTTGAAGGCCTGGCATCCATGACTGAGCTCACACACTTGGGTACATCGTTCTCTACCATAGGATTCACGGTCTGTTCACAGAAAGCGTGCCTGCAGCTTGCCAGCTGCAAGGAGGACTTCCACTCCTAGCAGGAGGAGACCTTGCTCCCTCTGCTTTTTTAAGCAAAGTGATCTAGGGTATTACTTCCAGCACTATTACCTTTTTAATCGCCTCCTGCAGCTGGCTTGATCACAATACAGTGTGACTTATGTATTTCCAGTTTAAATACAGTATTTAAATATTCTCCCATTTAAACACAGTATGTCCATAAATAGCCAAGTTATGGAAGTTTCAAAATCTTATTCTAATCTGGAAGTGTAATTCCCAATATGTGTTTGCACTGGTTGTCTCTATAAATTTCCCTCTGCAGTTGAAGCATCACTGTCATTAATACTCTGTATCATCATGTTACCTGATCATGGCTGGAGTAAGTATAAATCAATGTTAATAAATGTGTCCCATGGAATACTCTTAAAAGATTTGGCAGAAGGTAGTTCACTGGTTTTTAAGCCTTCTGTCTCAGTCTGCTTAAGTTCACCGCAGAGGGTCATTCTTTCCACTGGAAAATTTTTAGGAGGCATTGAATCAAAACCGTTGGTAACCACCGTCCTTAATAGCTGACTGGATGGTACAAAACCTGGAGACTGCTTTACACTGATGGGTCCTCAAGTTGCTAACGTTGTAGGTCTGCACCGCGGGTAGACAGAGAGGTATGACTTCAAAAAGTCATACCTGGATAAGATCTTCTAAAGAAGAATTGCAGGCATGGAAAACTGATTCACTCCCTTCACTGCTGTACCACAACTCATGCACTAATTATAATGCAAGAGGAACTAAGCTATATGTGAAATATTTCAGGAGCTGGATGGTCTCTGCAGAGGAGGTGCTCCTTTTTCTAAATCACTAACTTGAATTGGTCTCACCATAGTAGGAACCAGATTTGAGTAAGACTTTGTGAAATTCAAGGTCAGCCAAAAAAATTAAAACTTAAAAAAATCATTGGTGATTTAAGATAATTGGTTGATGAGCTTACTGGGATAGTGCCAATTGCAAAGTCATGGAGATTTTGTGGAAGGATCTGAAAATTATTAAAAAGGAGTAGCATTCTTTGACTTTTTCTAAAATAGAGAAAATTTTCCTCTTAATGATTACCTCCTGTCTTTGGTCCTCTATGGACCAAAGGGTAATGTAACGAATATTGCTGGACATACATATCTTTATTTTGAACAGACTATGTAAGTGGGTAAGTCATGTGCACTTGTCTTGGGAGTCCTACATATTTTCTCATGGATGGAACGGAACAACGTTATGTGCAGTGAAACTTATTTTGTTTTACAGTTTTTATATAGAAGTAAATGACAACTACTAGGTGGAGGAAGGTGATCAGTGGGACTAAACCCCTATACTTTTGCAGGAATAACTCATGCTCTGGTTAATCCCATACAGATAAAGGAATGAGGCTGTTCTGACCGTGATGAAAAGCAGAGAGCACTGAGAGTAAGAGAGACAAAAGCAAACATCTCCTGTGTTGTTACCCTTGCTGACATGTTGTTCAGCAGCGGGGAAGGTTGTAATGCAGAGGGTTGGTTGTTTCAAATACCCATTTAGCTATGCGTAATGAAAATACAGTATGTGCCTCTAACATAAACATACTATTGTATAACACTGCAGTACCACAAAATATTTGGGGTTTGGGTAGCAGTTGTTAATAATATCCCTCTTGAAAACCTTACACCAGATGACTATAGCACAGGAATAAAAGAGCTAATCCACGGTCTCATTCATGGGTCTGGCAAACTGTCACTTTGACCTGCTTGTACGTATTTATAACCAAAACCTCTAAACAGTTTAAGAAAATCCAAACAAAATCATCTTTGTAATGAGAAGTGTATGTTTCATCGGAGACTGTATATATATTGTGATGGTATGAATTACCCAGGCGCTTGGCCAGGAGGAGGTAAAGCTCGGTTAAGAAATTTTTATGGGGTTGAAAGTGACTGTCTGGTAGACCTTTTCTTACAGAGTAAAACCAACTGAAGCAAAGCCTTGCCCCCAGCTGGGGAGCCTGTGTCATATCTCCTAGCAGGTGACTGGAGTTCATCATTACCTGACTTTAGAAAGGACCTAAGAAGATCCAAAGTTGTGGTCACATTTGATGGGGCAGGGGGGGAGGGAGGGAGATACTTTTTTTCTTTGCATTAACATGCTGAAGCGCTGCTTTTAAAAATAAATGAAAGGCAAAAATAAATTTGGAGGGCAGGGGGAGGGAGGGAGATACTTTTTTTCTTTGCATTAACATGCTGAAGCGCTGCTTTTAAAAATAAATGAAAGGCAAAAATAAATTTGGAGACCAGTCAATAAATAATCCACTGCTTTTATTGCTGAAAATTAGCTTGTCTACAAGGGAGACAAGTCAGGACAATATTAATGAAGCTATTGAAAGACAAGAGTTCATAAAGGAGGCACCAGGATAATCTTATTAAATGACTTTGGCTATCTTGTACAGCATCCCTCCTCAGGACTTGAGTTCTTGGTTATGAATGGCATCAGGAGGATTTGAAAGGATTGAATTTTCATACTTCAGATTAGTTTGAGATATTTATGAAGGATTTAGGCAAGTTACTGGTTCTTTTAGTGCATTGTTGCTAATGAGAGGCAAGTACCAAAAACAGAGCAAGTGTTTTCTGATCCTCAGAGAGATTTCTAACACGTTGTGTCTCTGTAAGCCACACATTCGTGTACAGTGTGCGTCCTTTCAAGAATACCTCATTGAAGGCCAGAAATATTTTACATTTGCTTGGGAAGACACGGAGATAAGTTTTATTGGCCTGTATTGAAAAACAAGCAATTCTGTCAGCCGTGGAGTTCACGCAGCCCAAATTTCTGTGGATTTCAGTCCTTTGCCTTCCTCTTCAAGTTCTCTCTTTCCTCTCCTCCATTCCAGTAATGCCACCCTGTCTCCTGTGCCCCACCAGGAGCCAGGGGACATCTGCACGCTCTGTGTTGCCCCCATGCCCCACGCTCACTTCCCTGGGAGTGAAGGAGAGGCACACTCTGCACTTTCTCTTCAGCAGGTCACTAAATTTGTTTTTTCAGCTTTATCCTGATGCTGGTCCTTTTTCATAATATTTTTTTTAAAAGAATGTAATTGCTTTGGAAATGCATGTTCCTCTGGGCCAACGGTTCAGAGGCTGTTAATGAGGGATAGATACTGACAGCACAACCTGGGTGCCTGCTGGCTGTTGACTGTCACCTAGAAGATAATCTTTGTCTGATGGGGATGTGGAAGGTGTTAAATTTGGCAGAGCGTTGTAACACATGGTGCCAAGAACCACAGAGATGGACCTCTGAGCCCACCTGCTTCTTTGTGCGGATTGGAGCATAATCGTATTTATTCTGCATGAGCCCTTGTAGAAAAATAAATCAGTAGCTTCTTTTATTTTAGCTTCCTGGAAGTGTTTGGCTGGGGAGCAGCATCTTTTTCAAGTTGAGAAATTGCCCAAAGATATCTGGGAATTGTGCTATCAAGCTCTGTTTTCTGAAAATTTGAAATATTGTTCCTTTTTCTATCTATGCTAGTCATGGAGTGTGTTTTTTTGTTTTAATCTGTTCTGTCCTTAAAACATTTCTACCCTCAAGCTTCTATCTGATGCATTTTGTTGAAGTATGTCTTTATTAAAACCTCAAATGCTCTGAAGGGAACAAACAGTGACAGGAAGGTCGTATTATGTAAAGTTGTTCAAAGACAGTACAAAATAGTGTCAAAAATTCATGGTATGAATGGACTTGGGACAAAATAAGCTGCTAGTTAGGTGGTCTCAGGGTTTCAAATGTGATGAGATGGTATCTAAAGGTAACATAAGATTTTTGCTTTTTTTCCCATAAAAATATCAGTTTTTAGGGAAGAAGAAATCAAAGGCAGTTGAAACCAAGCTAGAGTCAACCACACTGCACTCCTGGCAGAAATTATCATATGTCAACCATATGACTTCAGATTGTGCGCATGACCACACATTTTGTTTTTTAAAACTGAGTTGTCTGACTCTTTTTTTCAGTAATCATCATAACTTGAAGGGGAACTCTTTTGCACTGCAAAAATTATGGACTTGCTATATAGTGGATTAGCTGGGGTGAAACTATTGTATATAAATGTGTCATGGTTTAACCCTAGCCAGCAACTAAGCACCACACAGCTGCTCGCTCACTCCCCGCGGTGGGATCAGGGAGAGAATCAGAGGAGTAAAAGTGAGAAAACTCATGGATTGAGATAAAGACAGTTTAATAGGTAAAGCAAAAGCTGTGCACGCAAGCAAAGAAAAACAAGGAATTCATTCCCTGCTTCCCGTGGGCAGGCAGGTGTTCAGCCATCTCCAGGAAAGCAGGGCTCCATCACGTGTAACCGTTACTTGGGAAGACAAACACCATCACTCCGAATGTCCCCCCCCTTCCTTCTTCTTCCCCCAGCTTTATATGCTGAGCATGACGTCATA
>NW_008794089.1:1484103-1534032 GCF_000699145.1 Aptenodytes forsteri
GAGTGGCTGTGTGGTGCTTAGTTGTCAGCTGGGGTTAAACCACAACAAAATGTAACATTAAAGGGTCCTCATTCTCAGAGATGGAGGAACAATAGTTTTAATGGGCTGGGCTTGTCGTTGCAAGAAACCATTTGATTAGACTTCAGCAAAACTTTGTGCTGTGGCTCAAATGAAGGAGTTCACAGAAACAGTTTCAAGAATAATCACATTTCTCCACCATCAGATCAAGAGCATTCAGTTGACCTCATGCCATCATGTATGAATGAACCATTTGTCTGTTTAAGAAGTAACATTTAAAAAGGTTTTGTGGAGTGAGAAGCGTAGTTACAGAGCAGTTGATATGGGGTGGAAAAAGTGATTCATTGACTTCTCCAATGCAAGTTTTGTGGTTGTGCTGTTAAAGTGCAGCGTGGAAAAACTTCTTAAAAAGGCAAAGCAAACTAAAATACAAGTGGCGTATGGAATCTGTAAGTGGGCATATTGGGCATATCATGCCTGAAAGTGGTGCTGGAAGATGGAAAAAGTGAGCTATAATTCATGATGCAATAAATCTTTATGGTGATCAGTGCTTAGAAGGGGCTGGCATTGTGGCCCTGTTGCCACTCCTTTACCTTAAAATTAGCAGTATGGCAAGAAAAATGGGTGCATTCCTAAGAGTTTTTATTATTGTAGTACCTAGAAATCAAGAGGTGGGACTTTTCATATTCAGCTCTCAACATATAATCTAAGACAGCCCTTGCCTCTAATAATTTACTATATGAACGTAAACCAGAAAATGGTTGGTAGACCTTGAAAATGGAGGAACATAGCTGCGGAGTCTTAATGTGCTTTCAAAGCATTATCTTTTAGGGTCACAATAAACCTGCTGATAATGTAGCAAAACCAAACCCAAACCATACTCTGTGAGGATGCTGCAGGCATTTTGGCCGGCTGCAGCGAACCTGATTTCTGGAGCAGGGAAGTGTGATTTGTCAGGAGGTGGCGCATCCTTCACCACCCCTGAAAATCCATCAAACTCAGTTAAATTATGAGCAGCAGAAACCTAGTGACTTGTTTGAGTCCTAATCTCTCATTCTCATTACCATTAGCCCCAGTCTCAGTGCAGTTTCTGGTCCCACCTCCTTCCCCTCCCTCCGCCAAACGACTGCAACCACATGGATCTGCTGTGCTTTCTGGCCTAAGCCTGTATAGCCCTGTACAGTCTAGTTTTCCCTGCTGCTTTGAACCATGGTTTGTCTTTCCTAGCCCTCACTTCACTCCTTATTTTAGTGCACTCCTCCGCTTCCCACCTGAGCCGGTTTGTTAACCGCATTTGGACCAGATGGCTCCCTCCTCCCAGCTCCTGGGACGTCGGCCACCCGCTCCGGAGAGAGGCAGCATGCCTCGGCTCTGCTCCACCGCTTGCCTCCGCACCGATGTGGGCTTATGGGAAAGACCAGTTTTGCCCTGGTAATCCTCTGGGAGGATGGCACTCAGGCAGCTTGGCTGTACGCTGGGGCACTGCGTGCTCAGTCAGGAGTGTAATTTTTTGCAATCTGTATTTCTGAAATGTTATTTTCTTTATGTCTGAAACCTGGCCAGGTTCTCTTCTTTGCCTGACTCAGAAGCCATCTCTGCCAAACTTCAATTTACTTTCTCAAAATAGCAAGTCACCTTAGCATTTCAAAGAAAAAAAAATAATACTCTTCTAATGTCCAAACTAGTATTTTTTCTAGTATTTTATTTAGAAACAGTTGAACCATTTTGACTGTTTTTTTTTTTTTTTTTTTTTTTTTTTTTTTTTTTTTTTTTTTTTTTTTTTTTTTTTTTTTTTTTTTTTTTTTTTTTTTTTTTTTTTTTTTTTTTTTTTTTTTTTTTTTTTTTTTTTTTTTTTTTTTTTTTTTTTTTTTTTTTTTTTTTTTTTTTTTTTTTTTTTTTTTTTTTTTTTTTTTTTTTTTTTTTTTTTTTTATTAAAGATAATCAGCCTGAGGCAAATATTCAGCAGAGGCAGTATTACTCCAAATGGATAATGTTTGGCAAAGCCAGAAGCAACTGTGTCCTATAATGCAAAGTGTCAGTCAACCTCACTGGGCAATGCTAGAAGCTTTTTATAAAAGAACAGGCTTGAAGAAACATAAATTTCCATGTCATACAGTTCAGGATTTTAGGGGATTGTACAAAGAAGAAGAGATTAACATTATGCCAGTTGAACTGAAAAAATAAATTAAAAGCTGCAAAACCGTGATGCTTTATATCTGCTTTGTTCTTACTTTATAGGGGCAGCTTGAGATTTCAAAGCTATCCTGCCTGTGACTTTTTAAAAGCTTTTTATTTCCTGAGGCAATTTAGCTACTGAAACTGAGTATGAGGTGCTGTGAGTGCTCATGACTTTCAAGAAAAGAAAACGTTGTCAAGTTTCAGGTTTTAATTAGATCAATTACTTTGTTCCCTCTGCTTAGACACTTGTATGAAAGCTCGCATGTTTGGTTAGCAGGTTAATAACTCTTCCAGTGTTCGCAGCATGATCCTTAATGGTGCGTAGTGGGTTTTGTTATTTCATTCCCTCCTCCCTTCATTTTATATGAAGCCTTGCAAGAGGAGCAGGCAATTGGCACCTCATACCTTTTCATTTATTAAAAATTTTTTCACACATCTGTCTTTAAGCCTACCTTCTTAGCCCCAACTGGGAGAATTCATCCTTCCCCTGCCTGTGTTCACTTTTGAGGCCCTTGCTACAAGAAAGACACTGAGGTGCTGGCACATGTCCAGAGAAGGGCAATGAAGCTGGTGAAGGGTCTGGAGAACAAGTCTTATGAGGAGCAGCTGAGGGAACTGGGATTGTTTAGCCTGGAGAAAAGGAGGCTGAGGGGAGACCTCATCGCTCTCTACAACTACCTGAAAGGAGGTTGTAGCGAGGTGGGTGTCGGTCTCTTTTCCCAAGTAACAAGGGATAGGACAAGAAGAACCAGCCTCAGGTTGCACCAGGGGAGGTTTAGATCTGATATTAGGAAAAATTTCTTCACTGAAAGGGTTGTCAAGCATTGGAACAGGCTGCCCAGGGAGGTGGTTGAGTCCCCGTCCCTGGAAGTATTTAAAAGACGTGTAGATGTGGTGCTTAGGGACATGGTTTAGTGGTGGACTTGGCAGTGTTACGTTAATGGTTGGACTCAATGATCTTAAAGGTCTTTTCCAAGCTAAACGGTTCTATGATTCTATGATCTATTTATTTTGAGGAAGAGATAAATGTGGAAAGAAAGAGAGGTCCTATTACTGTGATAACACATTTTCTGTTTTAATACTTAGCTTTCTCTTGCTGAAAACTATATGCAAGGTTAGGGAGAGAGACTGTTTGTATGTTTTCTTGCCCTCCACCGAAATAAGGAACTTTCAGATGACAGAGAAAAAGCCATATTTACTCAATAGTAATGTTAAATCCAGCCACAAGTCAGACTTCCTGAAAAGTGTTTAATTGTATTTTTTCTGTTAATATGGTTCTTACACTAGAGCCAAGACTATTGGCTTATTAATCATTTAAACCAAGTAAATCTCGTGAGACCTCACCTGGAGCACTGCATCTAGTTCTGGCATCCCCAGCACAAGAAAAACGTGAGTCTGTTGGATCGGGTCTAGAGGAGGGCTATGAAAATGGTCAGAAGGCTGGAACGCCTCTCCTGTGAAAAAAAGGCTGAGAGACTTGGGGTCGTCCAGCCTGGAGAAGAGAAGGCTCCGGGGAGACCTTATTGGGGCCTTTCAATATATAAAGGAGGCTTAAAAGAAAGACGGAGAGAGACTTTTTACCAAGGCCTGTAGTGACAGGACAAGGGGCAACAGTTTTAAACTGAGAGAGGGTAGATTTAGATTGGACATAAGGAAGAAATTTTTTACAGTGAGGGTGGTGAGGCACTGGAACAGGTTGCCCAGAGAAGTTGTGGATGCCCCATCCCTGGAAGTGTTCAAGGTCATGTTGGACAGCGCTTTCAGCAACCTGATCTAGTGAAAGATGTCCCTGCCCACGGCAGGGGGGTTGGACTAGATGATCTTTAAAGGTCCCTTCCAACCCAAACCATTCTGTGGTTCTGTGGTTCTGTGTGCCTAGAATACTCTTCTCCCCTGAATCATCCTCTGACATGTGACCCTTAGTAACTAAAATGATGGAGGCTTTCATAGAATACACACACTAGAATCTGATAATCTAATTAGAGGTGATGCATTTTAGTAGATCAATTTTATGCACAGCTGCTAAACTCATTGCAAAGTCATCATTTGCTTCAACAGAGCCTCCCCCCCATCCCCCAGTGCAACATTTGCTGTTACAGAGGCCATTGCCCTTGTACCCGAATCAAAGGACTTCCACAAATTTGGGCTGTATCTTTTATTTATAACTGCTTTTAGAGAAATTACTGGATCCTTGGTCATGCAAATCAATACTCCCGACCACCTCTCCTAGATTTTGCTGTTGTGGTCATAAAACTACAGTCTGTGTGTCATAGCCCTGACCTGCTGCATGATTTTCACAGTCCTGGGGACTCTGACGGGGTGGCCTATGCCATGGATTTCAGTGTTCAGAAGTTGGTTTGTTTTTTTCTCCTCCCACAACTGTACCCCTTGGACTAATAAAATGTGTGACTTCCTCCTTCAAATCCCACCTATCTATATGCTTAGACCACCAGTTTTGCCATGATGGATGCTACGACAACACGTGTGTTACTATTGCTGCCTTCCCCTGTGCCACAGCTTGGTGACACAACGTCAAAACACAACTGATGTGGAGAACAAGGTCTAAAAGTATCTTGGCCGATCTTTGCTATCATAGTCCCAGAGAACCATAAATGGCTTTCCATCTTCATATCATCTTTCAAAGCAGTTCATTCTGGTTCAGCACTGGCAGTTGAAATCACAGATGGTGTTTTTAAACCACCTGTTTAAATACAGCTCTGGCAAGCTTCTCCCTTTTCCTGGAAGCCACGTCATTTATGTTCAGTGTGGTGGCAAGTTCCCTCTCCCCATACCTAGTCACGCAAGCACAGACCTGCCAGCACTGCTCTCCTGGCTCGTTCTCCCTGGGACTTTAGTTCCAATGTGTACAAAAATCCCTGTCCCCTTCCCCAAACGGTGAGACAGAAGTAGCATCCTTGTTGTACGGGTGTGGTTTTGAGAGAAAGAGCGCATAGCTGACTTGTCCAAGTACACGCAGAAGATCTGTGGGCCATGAATTGTATTAGCCTAAGTCCCAGCCCAGTAGCGTATTTACAAAGTTGAACTTCCTACCTTTCTGTGAATCTGCAATGACTTCCCTTTAGATAAATGCAGCACCAGTACTGATATTTTACAATGTTAGGTCTGCCTTCACTCTAATCTGCATCCTTATTTTAAAGCCTGACACTATTGGCTTAAACTGGACCTGATGCACACTTTCCTCCTCCTCCTCCTCTCCCAGCTGGTATTTCTGTACACCTGGTTTCATGGTAATTCTCAGTTTAAACCATGACAAAGACACTCTAAAATTAGCATCTTTTTTAGGACCTAATCCAGCAATCATTCACTACCAGGTGTACTGCTTAATACCTTGACAAGTCTCATTTCAGGAAAAAAAACACCGCCTGCAAATGTCTCACAGTTCCATTTATTTCTGTTGACTCAAAGTGGCACTCATCTTCGAGTGCACAGTCAATAATCAAAGACAGTGTTTTCATTTTAAAGCACCTGAAATAAGCTATTGCTTCATTTCTGGTTGGAAGGTGGGCTGCTGAGAACTACCGTCAGCTCTCATTTGTTATATTGTAAAACTGGTGAGATGGAGCATAGCTGTGCATTGCATTGCATTGCAAATGCGCTTGTAACAAAGATAACTTGCATCGTATATTCATAAGGGAAGAATCAGAGCATCACTGTATGTGGATATGTATTCATGCCCGGTCCATTCTTTCAAGACCTATACATCATGCAAAATGAAAGGCTAAGTTGCCAACATAACCTACTGTAAATATAGAGCTTGTGACAGCAGCTAGTTTGGAGAAGTGTGTATAGCCTTTCTGTCTCTTTCTCACCAGTTTTACTGTACATGGATTGCAAGTGGTCAGGAAATAGATCCTCTCCTTGTACCTGCAATGCTTTTTATGTAAAATCTGCTCTTATCCACCATAGTCTGCACATCACTTTTCTGTTCATAAATTCTGTACTGGCAGCTTCCGTGCTAGTGAGAATTCGTGTTTATACGCCAAAGTAGCGCCAGTGGTTAAACACATGGATGTTGAGATACAATGTATACTCAAAAAATGAGCTAGATTTGGGTGGTGGGACTGAGCTGGCTGTAACTCAAGAGCATATATGGTACAACTCACTGTCTGGTAAAGACCAGCAGGGTTTACTAGCAGATGTTCAAGGCTCCAGGGCTTCAGATCGGCATCTGGAGCTGCCCCAGGGGAACAAACCAACTATCCCAACATCCCTCAAAAGCTCCAGTGACCTGTGCCAGGGCAGACTGTATGTTCAGGTCATAAAGCTGCAGCTTCATAACTCTGCAGTTCATGGTCTTAACAGCTTCTGTAGCTATCTACAGAAAAATGGTTTTATCTCAGAGCTTTTCTCTCAGAGGCAAATCGTTTTTCATCAGCTTCTGTTAAGCCTTTTTTTTTTTCAGTTCCAGTTGTTCCTTGCACAGAAATTAAATAGTCAAAGCAGTTGTATATATTTAGCAGTAATCCCAAATGAAAGAAATTCTTTGCTTTTCATCCCTGCGCAAGAAATGGATGTGGGGACTCTTCCACGTTCCTCATCTCAACTTCTTCCCCTCACCCATGCATTTTTCTTGCATTTCACAAGAATCTGCTTTTCAGATTTCTCCATGAATTTGGCTCTTGATGCTGCAGCGAAATCTGTGTGGGCAGACCCTGCCCATGCAAGAAGTCCCTTTAAAATCAACAAGGCTGGATGTGAAAACATGAGCACATCCGTGCAGACTAACATGAAAGGTGGGGACCTTCCTTACTTTCATATCTAACAGACCGGTGGGCAAGGCTTCCTGTAATCAGTTGCATCTGCTTGTGTTACGTCTGCTCAAGGCAACTTACTTTTATTAAGAAACGGTACAGTAGTCTCCTTATTACAACAAGGCAGGCGGGCTTAGTCTGCTCATGTCAAGGTATGTTTTATATGGAGAAGTCAATAGAATGGTGAAGGATAAGGATAAAGATAAGGATAAGGATAAGGATACATGCTTTGTGTTTCTGCCAGGTTATTGGGTTTACTGTTAGGTATTGTACAAGTTTGTGTGTTCCTAACGGAGTATGGGGACACAGAGAGAAGAGGGCTAGGCGTTGTCGCAGCTCATAGCCAAGACAAGTTAATAGACAAGAAAGGGATGTATTTAGACAAATAGGGAAGGGACAGAGCAATCAAATGTCTTGCCTAGTATAATGCAGAAAGCTTTTGTAGCAGGAACTGAAAACAAATCTCCTGTGTCACAGTTTAAAACCTTATGAAGATCCGCTCATTTCTAAGTAAAATAGAAGCTAAGTTATATTTTCTTTTAATAGTCTGTAATACCATACATTTATGACTGTATTAAAACACTCACAAAATTATGAACCATGAAAGGAGAGGCAGAAGGGGAAAAAATCTTCAAATTTCTCTATTAAAAGTCTCTGAATCTACAAAATGGAAATTTTGACTTACTGAGCTTTAAACATGGTAATAGAATATAAAACTTGGTCTTTGAGGCTGCCATTTTGAATGGAGCTCGTGATGGCATGAGTTAAAAAAATTTAATGTCTGGCCAGTCCAGGAGGACTTGAAGACCATCTTCTCATTTCCAGTGGTGAAATGCTCTTTCTCCAAAATGTGCACTGCAAAATCTTGTACATAGCAGCCTTGTAGCACAGGAATGGGAGGGGAATGAAGACAATTATTATGGATAGCCTAGTAAGTTTCATATTTGCGAGATATGATTGATCATGCTGTACTTGATATGGGGAGTAAGTGAGAAACCTCTGGTCCCCAGGACTGTCAATATATTGCTTTTTATGGGTATTCTAATCGTTCCCAGGAGACAGAGATGGAAAAGAACTTGGCATTTCGATTAAAAAATAATCTGCAATATGAAAATCTTTGGCATACCTATTGAGATAATGCCAGGCTTTCATGCTGCAGTGAACTACAAATAATCCTCGTTCATGTGATCCTGCTCAAGCTGCAGCCTCACACCCTTCCTCGGTCCATGAGACAAATTGAGATGCTGAGGAGAGAGAATCATAGAATCATAGAATAGTTTGGGTTGGAAGGGACCTTTAAAGGTCATCTAGTCCAACCCCCCTGCTGTGGGCAGGGACATCTTCAACTAGATCAGGTTGCTCAGAGCCCCATCCAACCTGACCTTGAATGTTTCCAGGGATGGGGCATCCACCACCTCTCTGGGCAACCTGTTCCAGTGTTCCAGTGTTACCCACAGCGTAAAAAATTTCTTCCTTATATCTAGTCTAAATCTACCCCCCTTTAGTTTAAAGCCATTCCCCCCTGCCCTGTTGCAAATGGCCCTCCTAAAAAGTTTGCCACCATCTTTTTTATAAGCCCCCTTTAAGTACTGATAGGATGTTTCCTCTCTGTTTATTGCCATTGCTTGCTGTGATGTATGAGCTGCTTCATCCTGATGGAGGAGTGCAAGGACACTGCTGAATGAGCTTGTCTTTACTCTTATCACTCTGGCCCTGTGGGGGCTGTATCTTTCTCAGAAGAGTGAAGGCTAAGAGCACAGGCCATGAACTTGTAGGTGGCAGCTCAAAAACACACAGACACTTTGTAGGTACGTGTGCCTCGGTGTATTGCTGATGGCTGAAAACAAGCTCACTCCAGCTTAATGGGAGAGGAAGACAGGAGAAATCCCTCCCTGCTTTTGCACAGAAGAATGACAATGTGCCCGCTGACGGTATTTATACAGAAACCACCTTCCAGACTCAGGAGATCAGGGCATGGAGCACAGACCCTTCCTTCACACCTCCCTTTCTGGCTGTTTTCCTGATAACCTCTCCCTCAGCATAAAGGCAAATACAAATACATAGCAAGTACATGTGAATTGATGGAAGTCCCCTTCAAAGTGTATCGGTCACCAAGTAAAATGCTGTGCTAGGCATTTTGTTCCTACCCCGGAAAACTGTTGTGCTACTTAGGAGTGTGAAAGAGGGAATGTGAGACTATTACAGGGTCTTTTATTGAAGGAAATGGCTGATACCTTATGCTTTGGAATTTATTGATTTTATATGTCTGTATCATTTTGTATGATTTTTAATAAATAATGAGAACTTAGTTATCATATTACCATATACCATTACTGATGACACGATCTCCAGTATTAAATACATATATTCATATATGCGCACACACATTCTTGTTTCACTGGTGAACACTGTTGTTCTCACAGTCAGTTGCCATGGCATTGCATGCCTATATTAATAATGTATGTTAATAGGTTGAGGAATGTAACTGCACATGCTCATAGTTGCAAATAAAACATTTATACATTGGTCTTTAATTACAAACAATAATTTACCATTTCCTGGCCTTTTGTCAGAGAACTTAAAAACCTTTGTGCTTTTTAGGAAGCATTTTAGGTAGGGCCCAATAAACACAAAAAAATACATCGGGGATTGCAGTGGCACCTCGTGATAGGAAGATGCAGGTGTGGTTACGGTTTAGTGGGGTAGGAGATGAAGGCAGGAGGTAGGTGAAGTGATTTGCTTGGAATTATATAGCAAATTTTATTTGGGGGGTGAAAATAACCACCTGGTTGGTTGTTCAGAGGTAATGTGTTGAGAGTTAATGTCTACTGCTTGGGCATCTCTCATGGAGGACATTAAGCTCCACAGGGATGGTACTGCCTTATTGTTTTGCAGTAAATAAAGAGGATGTTCCTCTTCTCCTCTGCACCCATCCTGCAACTCAGCTTCCACACTGAAGGGAAAGTGGCTGCAGCAAAGAGCAGAGAACAAAGTGGAGGTCTGGAGAGCGTCACTTTGCAGGCTATTTTTTCTGTAGTCCCAGGAACTATTTGACAGTCCAGCTGAATTAGCTTTATGCGATATATCACTTTTTGCTTATGGAAGGAAAGATATGTCTTTTTCATGTCTTCTTTAAGCCTTTGTCATAAACATGATGATGTGTGGATAGAAATTGTATTCATAAGTCCTGTGTACAATCAGGTCTTCAAACATTGCCCTCTCCATTCTTGTAGTGGCTCCTGCTAGCGTTGGCTGCCTACAAGATGCGCGTAAAGCCATTTCTCAGCTATTCGGGAATGCTGTCAGCAAAGGATAACATTGCTTATGGGACAGCAAAAATAGAAGTTACAATGCCTGACCAAAAGCTGCCGTCTCAGAGAGGAAAACTGCAGTGCCATCTCTCAAGCAGATGGATGATAATTTTGTGTGGTTTTGTGTTTAAAATAAAAGATTTATTTAATTCATCGAAGACATTGTTCCTGATAACAGATGTAAGGATAACAGTGGATGTCATGTTTGAGTTCTGTTCCCACTCCGTCCAATACTGCAATTTCTGAATAGAAAAGCGAAACCAAACCTGCAGCAGCAATAGTAGCTACTTTTTTCAACTGGGAAATGTTGCTTAAATTTCAGGCAGTTTATGAAAGAGAAAAACATAATTTTGAATACCTAACACATTTTTGAGAATAAATTCCTTTAAAAACTTTTCTATTGGGAGCATCCAATATGTATAGCATAGTGCTCTGGCAAGAGAGGTAAAGAGGTAATGTGAAGATTGTATCAGTTTAGATGGGAGATACTCTATTTAATTGGTATGTGATGTAGAACTTGGAAAAATGAAAAGAAATTAATAAAAGATAATGGAGATTGAGATTCTGTAAGATTTCTTAATCCTGAAGTAGCTTTTCAAAGAGAGTAAAGAAACCCTGGTATCTGAGCATACGCGCTATTAAAAAAATCAGCATTGCCAGGATTAGGAAAGAAATGACCAGTAAAGAGAGATCTCTGTGATTATTTGTTGAGGAAATGAACTGTCAGATCATCTTCATGGCAGGAGTACATTGCCTGAGAGCTAGGAGAGCAGGAGCATATTAACTTTCTCTTTTTTCAGCCTATGACTTCTTGACTGTTTTTATTCTATGTCTCTTCATGTTATGGACATCAGTTTCCAGTGCTTGGGTAGGATCAGCTGAGAAGCATGATTATGGGTGATGTTGCAAAACAGCTTTCTGCTCTCCATGTATGAGATCTGCTTCCAGCACTTTTTTGCTTGGCTGTTCTCAACAGATGCAAAAGTGGCATTTTTTTTGCCTTTGAACTTCTAATGCACTAGACATGAGTAAAAGAAATACTCCAAATACCTAGCAAGTCTTTGTGTGCCTTGGCTTAGCTGCTGATAGCCACGCCAGTGTGTGTATTTCTGCAGTGCTATTAATAATTTTAGGTAGTCGCTTTTCCAGAGAAGACCCCAGTGACCAGGAGAGCCAACAAGGTCAGAAGTTTGGGTGGGACTTCTTGTAAGGAAGGAGTATTTCCTTCTCCACAAGGGTGAGTGTTTGGTGGGGCAGGGCAAGGGCTAACATGCTATTTTGTCTGTTTCTTGGTGGTGTGTTTGACTGCAAATTGTAAATTACAGGGTTTGGGCTGTAGTCTGCAGTCTGCTTGGAGACTACATAAATTACTGTAGTCTGCAGTCTGCTTGGAGACTACAGGTCCTCAACAGGGCAGGCATTTTGCAACCTGTGGTGAAAAGGAAGTATTCAGCAGACTGTTTGCTGGGACTGAGGAAGAAAATGGGCTGACCCAGGCAAAAGGATGAAAACCCCAAGAAGCCCAAGAGCAAATGAGAGCTGTGGGGGAATGGAAGGATTTGTTCTTTTTCTTGTGCCTACCTTCAAAGACATGGGAAACCCGGGGGGGACGATAATCACTCCTAAAATAGCACTGAAGAAGCCTGGAGTGCTGCAGGGACAACAGAAATGGCTGGGAGCTGGGGCTGTAGGTGTTTCATTGCTGTTGAAGGGGACTATCCATGGGTGAATCCTGAGCTGGAAGAGAAGATGTGAAAGCTTAGAGGGGAGGCCTCGTGCATTTACACCGATAGCTGGAGGAGAGGGTGAGCTGCCTACACAAGCCAAAACTTTTAAATGCCTGTTAGATAACACAGCAAAGAGACTGATCCATGGAAACAAGGATCAAAAGAAATAGGCAAAGGGAGAGAAAGGTTGACAGGTGAGAACGGGAGATGTGGAGCAGGCTTTCTCCAGGGTAAAGCCTAAAGCCAAACAAATTTTTCAAGTAAGGAGGTATGGTGTATGTGTGTATGTATTATATCCCAGGAATTGCATGGCCCCCAAGCTTTTCTTTTCCCCTGCTGCAGGAAAACTGCTGCTGGGATAGAGATTAATAGCAACAGTTCCTCAGACTTGTGCTATATATAGCAGAGCTCAAAAACGTCTCCTTCCTACACCTCTGCCTGCCAGCCAGACACATCGTTTCTACTGAAACAGTGACAATACAGAGGTGGATTAACACAGTAAGGGGTGAAGATACTATGGCCTTTTATGAGTACCCCAGTCTGTACCTGCTCTGTATCACATCACTCCTGTCCCCACTGCATCCCTTGCTACCAGATCCACAGCATGCTTGGGTGCCCACAGAGCCCGATGTGGGGCTAGGAGTCGGGTCTGCTGCTGGAGACTTCTTGCAACCATCCTGCCAAACATGTTTCCCATGAGGTCCCTCCCAGTCTAAATGGTCTGAAAGGCAGATATATCCTATGGTCAGAAAAGGGGAGTGGAGAGCCAGGGAACCCATTTTGCCAAAGACCCTCGGTTAGTCAAGGTAGCGAAGATGAGGGCTAGCTAAGAAGACAGGCAGAAGGACCTCAAAATACTGTCCAGCTCAGCAATGAAAGGCAGAGGAAATTCCATGCAAAGGAAAGTAAAGCAATCCTAACTTTGTGCATAAAAAAAGGGTTCTAGATTTTTATTATTCAGGATATTGGTGTGATTTTAATAGACAGCCCTATCAAAATGGCAGTTCAGCGCTCAGTAGTGACTAAACCAGCAAAATCAAAATGTTTTGGAATTATTAAAAAGGCTTGGAGAACAAAACATCAGGTAATAATTACGCCCTGTATAAATTTGTAATATCTCTGTCTCCAGAATATCATGTGAAGTTCTGCTCTTCTTCCTCCACCTCAGGAGGATATAGAGTTGGAGAGGGCTCAGAGAGCAGTGAGAAGGATAATCACACAATTTCCATAGAAAGAATGATTAAGTAGACTAGGAGTCTTTAGGTATTAGAAGAGATGACTGTGGGAAAGGACAACAAAGATCTGTACTATAACAAAAGCAAGAGAGACACAGAGAAAGCAAATTAGGACTGACTGTAGGCGAGGCCCTGAAGGCACCGATTAGTGTTAATGGCCCAGACAAGCTCCACCCGAGCTTCCCACAAACCCTCCGCCCATTGGCCCAGGAGCCCTATTTAAGCCCAGGGGTGAAGCTTTGTTTACCCCTGCTCTGAGGATGGTGTTTCTTGGTGGACTTTGGCCTTATGCTGCAAATAGCTTGTCTCCAGTCCTGCCTTTGGTCCTCTATTCTGAACAGACCTAGGACCTACATGGTAGCCCTGTTTCCTACTGCTCCTGGGTGCTGGACTTGGCTCGCATAATTTTGTCTTGTCTTTGCTGTTGATGGACCCTGTCACCAGCCTGGCCTTGCCCACTGTGGTTGTCCTCAGCTCCAGGCTCATCTTCCTTCATGGATCAGCCTGCTTCTTGCTGCTCACTGTACCTGGGAAGTTGGGTGAGTAGTTTGGAGATATGTTACCACATCCTTATCTGGTTCTTGGGTTTCTCCATGGCTGTGTACACCTGTGCACTGTTAGTCAGGATGCTGGCTGAGATGAATGTTTGGTGTAGACATATCAGACCATTTGGTCAAGCAGTCTTGTGTTTTGGAGTTTTCTAAGCTTTACCTCAACTCCATGTTTAAGGAAATAAATAGGATGCATTTAAATTTCTCTGTTTTGGTGCAGTGCTTCTATCAACTTCTTTGAGAATGTGACTTATTCCTTATTTATGTAAGAAGAGATCTTCTGAGGTCTTAACTTCTAACTTTGGTCTATTTTCTCAAGCAGACAGTTTTTCCAAGGTGTTCATCTCCTCTCTGCTTAGTGTTCTCATTAATACTTAAGAAACATCTGACAAAAGTAACTAAACTTAGCAGACAAGTAATAATTTTGGACAAGTTTCTACAAGCTATTTGTGAGTTACCAAACCTAGCCAAGTGGCAGGCCAGATGACATAGGACTTGAATGAGTACTAGGTGGGGTAGAACTGGATGAATCAACTGTTGGCTTCTGGTCCTCCTTTGGTCTGCTTCTAAGCATGTGGAAATGATGAGTTATGTAACTTTACTAGAGTTGCTTAGATGCTTGTTAATAAAAATGTCTTCTGCTACTAGACTAGAATAAATATAGATGGAAGTATTTTAATAACAATAAGGTACCAAGCTCTAATGCTTAATGTGAAGCACTTGGCTAACAGTGGATACCTATTAATTGGTTTTATGCATTTTAACTTCTTGTGCTTATGTTTCTTAGATGTCTCAGTCAAATTTTATCTTTGTGCCTTTTAACTGAATCTTCCTGCAGAAATGGATATTTTATATCCTCATTGAGGAAAGAGGGAGGAAGGAAGGCATTTATCAACTTAAGCATTTTCTTTCAATGTAACAAAATGGTACAAATGCTCCTTTTTTGTTTTATTCAGAAGTCAGACCTCTCAAAGTAAAGGCTTTCTTGGCTGGGATAATGAAATGTAATGTCCAATCACGTGAACAGTTAGTACAGCAGGATGGGCGTTGCATACTAGGAGGACTGGATCCCCCAAGCTATTGGCCAGTACCAACAGGTAGAAAGAACAGCTACAATAATGATAGCTTGCTTCAGGCTCATTAGGAGAAAAATGGCTTTGTTTTCAGAACTGTGATAATCTACATAAGCATCTCAGTTGGGTTTTATAATCTCTATTTTTTGTGCTCTAAGCTGCTTTGGATATTGAGCATCTATTTAGTAGCTCTTTAATATTTTCTATTCTGAAAGGTCTTAGAAGGTTTTGAGTGATTGCTTTCCCTTCTTTGAACCTACAGACTGCATTTTAAAGTAGGAGAGTGAAAAAATGATGTGTGGTTTTTTAACTCCCCAATTTAACCCAAAAGAAGTTATCAAAAGGATACAGAGTTAGACATTCCCAGAAGAGTATGTGTTTTCTTGTTCTTGGGGTTTTAGAAGTTGAATCCTTGAGGGAGGGAACACTACAGTCAAGTTCCTTTCCCAAGAGACCAAATGCTGCCTTATCTTCTGCATTTTTCTTAAGATTTTAAAGCACCAGCTGCTGTCTTCATTTTTTTGCCACTTGAGCTAATGATAAGTAGTTTAACTAAAGCAATGAATCATTCATGCTGTTTTTCAGAAAGCCTATAGTTATTTCATGAATTTCTGGCTTTATTAATTTCATAGTTGCTTCTCCTGCTACAAGTACTAATTTAAAAGAACTACAATTAGATTGGGACATAGGGCCAGCCTGCTTTCCTTGGAGCTCAGTTGAGAAACCTGTCATCTTTAAGAACAAACTTGGGTAATGACTATTGTAAAAGATAACTTAGTGCAAGCTTTTTTCAATGTGGTAATACATTGAAAAGGGAGATTTAAATAAAAATTAAATTAATCTAAAAGAATCAAGCTTGAGTACTTTCAAGAAATCACTTTACCATTTCAAAACAACTTCCACTTTCTATGTCAGAAGCAGGCAACAGTGCCTCCTGCATTGATGTCTGTTTCTGAAGAGAATACAAACATTAAGTGTCTGTAGATCATCTTCTTTCAAAGATCAAGCACTGCTCAGGCTGTAGTAAACTCCATAACTTGCTGAATACTGAAATGGAATCCAAAAGCTTTTAAGAATCTGGTCTGATGCCCCTGAGACCTGTGGGAACTCTGCTAGAGACCTCACTGCAGGCATGATTGGCCTACAAGAAGCGTCTTCCTGCCTTATATCACCTTATTTTGTGATCTCCTACAAGTGATTTAACATATCTTTCTTGCAAGGAGAAAACTGAGCTCCTTGTTCATGGAAGTCTTGTAAAAGCTGAACTTGGTCCAGGAGTTACAAGTATTCCTGAAATCTCAGATGGAAGATATATGAAAAGTGCAGTGAAAGATGCTTATTAACTTGAAATACTCTAAAGGGGCAGGCTCTGCTCATTGAGTTCAAGTAAGCATTTCCTGGGTTTTGTCCAGAACTGTTAACTGTTGCTCAGTACTTTCTATGTGTGTATGTTCCTATCCTTGTTAGAAAGGGGATAGCATGGATTTCAAATCAAATCTCATTTTACTTGTGAGCATGGAAAGACATAAGTGAGTTGCCTGAGGTCATGCAGAGAGTGATGGCTGTGAACAGAGTTCAGATCTCAATCTTCTGTCCTAAGATGAATAGCTTGTTCTTTCTCCATGGAAACAAGAAACTGGACGCTCTTATCACTGAGGAACAGGAGCAAGTCCAGGCACTTTTCCCTGCCCCTAACTTCCTTTTTTTGTAACAGTAGTAAAAATGGATTGTAGGGTTGCATTTTATTTTTCTTTTCTGTAGCATAACATTTGTTGTCTAATCCTGCAAATGCTTGCTGATGTGAGCAGGCCACAATCAAATTATTTAACTGCTCCGTCTATAAATAGGGAGGTTTGTACTTGCTTAACTTCTCTAAGCAATTAGTCTGAAATTGTGACTGTAAGTGTAGGCTTCACTCCTCTGTTAGCATGCCAGGGACACTCTGGATCTGAAAACAAGAGATGGTGATAACTAGGTTGCTTGGCAGGAGGGGAGTCTGGTGGGCCTGGATAGACACATGTTATTTGCATAGCTTTAGTTCTTACTCTTGTGTTCAGGGAGGTGCATTATCTGTGTGATGTGTATTAGGAGAGTTCTTGGTTCAAAGTTATATCTATCTAGATCAGCTGTATTTTTTAGCAAAGAGATTGGTATGAGATGAAGTATGTTCTGTTTTTTCCTGACTTGTATCTAGCCAACATGGGTTGTAGGCCCAAGTATTCTGATAACACAAAATCTGATAGACCAGGAGACAATGAATCCTCTGACTGCATCCCAGTGCAGCATTTCTCAGCACTCTACATATAAGCAATATGTGGCCCAGGTTATACAGGAAGAGAAAAACAAAAGTATATCTTGTACTTGAAAAGTCAGTGTCCTGCAGCCCATGTTTAAAGGATGCTCACATCAGGCATGCTTTCATCCTTGAACTGTTGTGACTGCTGTGATGTTAATTCTCCATCTTAAAATAGGCTTTAGGTCTTAACACAACAAAAGCAGCTTATTACTTTCTGCATCATATTAAAACCCACATTCCAAACAGACTTGTGCTCCCGTCAGTCTGGAGCTGGAGTATAACTTTCTATGGCTTTCTTTTTACAGTGGAGTATCAGGTTAGGAGTTTCATTCACCTTCAATAAATGGTTTGTTTACTGTCTGGCCAGATGATACCTATCCCAATGGATGTCTGTTTTATCTTTAAGTCACTCTCTTGTACAAGCATTAAAAGTATCATCTAAATGAGTTATAGGAAGCCCAGGAGGGATGAGCAGGAGGGAAGGCTTTGTTAAAGTGGCATGTGGGGGGGGACTGTGGGGACATGCTGCTGCTGTGCTCAGCTCAGGCTTGATTTCCAATAAGGGTAACTTGAGGCTTAGGTCTTGGATCAATTACCACTTGGCAAACCTATGTAAGCACTCTGTCAGCTAAGTGAAAGGATTTTCTGGCACAAAACTCCTGCATGGTACTGGTAGCTAATATAACATGCTTTATCATTTCTCTCTGGGTACCTGTCTCTAAATACAGTAATGAGTTTTAAGTTTTGCACTATGTTAAAATGTCCTTGATGAGTTTTGTTAAGTTTTGCACTATGTTAAAATGTCCTTATCTTCACTTCAATGTCTCTGTGTTAAAGATGATTTCTGGGTGCTTTGCAAACTGGAGGGATTTCTTTCCACAGGACAATATTCCTGAACAGGGTCACTGTTCTACTCCATGCTGGCCAGCACTCTGGCATGAGTTTAGAGCTCCCCAAAACTTAGTCTTCAAAGTTAGAAGGACCAAGGGGAGAACTGATGAAGCAGAGTGTTAGCAGAGGAGAGGTCTCCTAATCAAGAACATAAACCAGCACATCTGTACCATGCAGCAGGGGAGGGGAAAGAGCCTAACTTGGGGTCTCCCTGAACTTGTAACTCAAGCAATGTTAATTTGAGTTGTCTCAGGTGTGTTGCATTTCTACCTGCAAGGCAGAGAATAGATGTGTTTTGGTTAAAGTTAAAGATGTTTTAGCCACAAAAATTGCAATTTCAGAGTGATAGTACAATTGGAAAATGATATTGTAACTTAGATTACAAGTTGTTGGCTCTTAAGATGCATTTAGAATATAATTACTGAGGAGGATTGCATGGTTTCTTGGCTTTAACAGAGTAACACTGAGCAGGCAACCTCTACCTTATTGTGAAATCTAGGAAAGCAATGGTGAACAAGGGTGGGGAGAAGAGAACTTTATTATTTAAAACGTGTGTTTCAAAATTTACACTTTGCTACAACTCCTATGATTGTGGAACTTTATTACTTAAAATGTGTGTGTTTCAAAATTTACACTTTGCTACAACTCCTATGATTGTGGAGATGCCAGCTTCAGAGACATATGAACATGATTAGCTTTATACCCAGGTGAGCTGATAATAGCACAGTTTAAAAATTGAATCAAAGAGGGCATTAGGAAAACAGGCACAACAAGATAAAAATGGGGTGGGGGGAGATCCCTAGCATCAGTCTCTTTTCAGTACTTGAATTGAGTGGGTAAAGGCTAAATATACTCAGGTTTCTGGAAACCTAAAACTGTCCTGTTAACTTGTAGCAATTTCTGTTTTGACTTGGCAAGGAAAAACCTGCTAGCTCTTGCCTGTCCACCCCATGTAGGTCTGGCTTTCTTTATTTCTAATAACTGAATTATTCTGAAACAGCAGGTTTGGTCTTCTGCTCTACTTACCAGTTAAGATGCACTTGGCCAAGATGAAAGAAAACTGGCAAAAGTATGCTTGTGGAGGAGGGACTTCAAAAATGAATAAATAAAGATTTCAAAGAATAATCCAACATGCTTTAGGAAGGGAAAAGGCTTCCCTCTTTAGTGGTGTGATCAGGAATGGGCAGATGCTTATGGATGCAGTGTAATTTGATATGTAATTTGAATGTAATGTTATTTGGAAGTGCTGGCAGAGACCCTGTGACCCCAAAGGATCACCTGTAGAGGTCACCCCTCTATGGACATCACTGAGTCTTGTTGGATACTTTCTCTCCTGTTTTGACAGCTCCTTATTGCAGGACCCTCAAAATAAACAGATATTGCTGTACCTGTGTATTATAGTAGTCTGCTAATTCCTGTGAAAGCCATTGGATTATTTCAGTTTGAAACTGTTCTCAGTTTTCTCACTTAAGAATATTCATCTACTCAGAAGAAAATACTGCTCCCCAGTAAGTGAGGTGCATAGATACCTATTTTATATAAGTGAAAGGCATGCAGATGCTGTAATACTGTGTTATTTTTTCTCTAAATACTTGCACAAATAAGAGGAGAGAGTCTCTGCCCAAGTAGAGTTCAATAGTGAAAAACAGCTCTGACTTAGATTCCTCTATCTCATTTCAGATTCAGGGCTCTTTAAATTTTTAATTTGTTTTCCTTCACAAAGCAATTGTATCAGCAGCCAGAGGTACCGTTTCAGATCAGATGTGCTAAATCCTGTACAGTAGCTTGTGGAGCAGTAACTTATCAGAGCTGAATTTATTGGGATAATTCATGTACAAAACTTGAAGTTGGGGCCTTATTTCTCAGCTGTATTAAGCAGTGTTGCAGACTGGTTTCAGTGGAGCTGCTTCAGCCTAAGCTCATTCGTGTGGGTTATCCTTGCTCACTTGGGCAGCCTCCACAGCTGCAGTGAGGACTAATTCTGCCAGTGAAGTTGTTGCACCTCAAAGGCATGGGGATGAGATAGAGCATCCAGTGTTGGTATAGAGGGGATCCCAGTGTCCCCCTCAAAATCCAGGGACGTCCACTGTGGGTAACATAAGGGCTGACTCAGGGCAGAAAATCTCAGTTGCTGCTTGCAGGGAAGCATCTGGAAGTGGACTGAGTGCTTTTTGAGTAGGCTGTGAAATGCTCCTGCTGTCCTTCTTTCCAGCGAGGATGCAGAGATTAG
Organism: Aptenodytes forsteri; assembly: GCF_000699145.1. Lineage (NCBI taxonomy): Eukaryota > Metazoa > Chordata > Aves > Sphenisciformes > Spheniscidae > Aptenodytes > Aptenodytes forsteri. The sequence goes on from NW_008794089.1 coordinate 1,504,386, forward strand.
GAAATGCCAGGAGTAGCCCTGGGGCTGGGTAGGAAAGGGAGATGGCAACTGGGTAGGAAAGAGCCTAGTGTTTGTTCTTTATGAAATGTTTCTGTGAGGAAGTTACTAATCTTTGGGGGAAGGAAAGCTGTGCTTTTTTTCTGATGAAACAGAAGTGTAATGTCTAAGTTGAGAAGGAAGGGGAACACTTCCAGGAAATCTAATTAAACACCAAAAGGCTCACCAGTAGTAGTTTCTCTGGCTTCCTTTCAGACAGTACTTTGATAATCATATTTCAATTTCACTGCTAAATCAAGCATTTGTGAAAACTGAGTCAGCCTCAGAAATCATGAGCGAGTTTAAAAATACACATACTTTTTCCCCTTTTTGACTGGTTTTCAAACTATAAATCATGTTCATCTGGCTTGTCCTGCCTTCTCTTGCAAATAAGGGCAAAAAAGATCCCTTAAAACTAGAAAGCTGATATCTTCACAGCAAGAGCTGCAGCTCTAAAAAACTGCAAATATTAAAGACTTTCAAAGATGTAAGAGCTGGGAACAGAGATCAACTGTCCACCTAAGTTCATATCTACTGCTTCAAGTCTAGAATGAGAAAGCTGTCCAGGTGAGTCAGCATGGGCACAAACTGCATGGTTCAGGACAGGGCTAGTCTCTCCTAGACTTCTGTGCCTGTGAAATTCCACAGAAATGTAAAAATCTCAGATCTGAGGCAGAAAATGTTGGGCTGAAAGAAGGCAGTATATTTTTTTAGCTACCTTTGGAAATACATGATATGTAGGAGTTGCATTTGGTAGGCTTTTAAAATAGATCTTAAATCTACTTAAAGGGAAGTGGCAAGGAGGTTTATAAGCTATTTTTAAAACAAGCTTTTTTCTTAGTATCTTATGAGCTGTTTGCCATCTAGTCACATATGCTTCTGGGGCATGGGAGAGACTTTCTGAGGCTGCTGGCACTCTCCACATGTCTACCCCTGCTGGGCCATGGGAAACACTGTCTAGGTAGAAAGTTAAGCTTTAAGAAGGGAGATCTCAAATGCCTCTGGGGCTTCATGTACCTAAATACCTCTGCTCCTTTTCTTTTAGTTGTTCATTCAGATACTTCCAAAGCTTATACTGTGTTCCAAGGGCCTGGCTTTTATTCTTAAAGACTTCTGGCTATCATTTATGCCTGCTATACTTGCAGTTAAGAACTACTCTTAAAATTCATGTGTGTGGATAATTATAATCTAAATTTTCAGAATTAAATTCATAATTCTCAAATCTTGACAGTATTTGTGAATGTTTCACTTGGAAATACTTTGATCTTCTATTTTATTTAAATACAAAATAGTGGGGGTTATTGCCTGTGATCCCTTTATCTGGCTAAACTTTCTGGAATTCTTTTGGATCAAAATGTGCACTTCTAAGTTCTAAAATGCATCAAGCTACACAAATGTATTTCTTTTTCTCCCACTTAACTTTTTCCTGTTATCAATCTGTCCTTGTGCTGCTAAGTAAATAAGAGTACAGTCCGCACACTTGTTCTACATTCACTGTTATGACAACTGCAAGGCTTTGGTCACTTTTTTATAAGGTCTCTTTCAGTCTATTTGATAAAGCCTACTATGGTCCTTCACAGAAGAAATAAACCCCAGAGGATATAACCTTGATCTTTAATTCCTGTCCCTTTAAAAGGGAAGAAGGAACATCTTTCTTCCTCTTGAACGCAAAAGCCTTTGCTAGCCTGGTAGACTGGATGGTGAGTTAGTGTAGCAGACTGAGGTTTACTGCCTGTGTGAGGCGGGCAGATTGCCACCTCCTGTTTGCATGTTGGGCACAAAGATGAACAGTAGGAGGTTGTCCATCTTTGACTTACAGCCTGATAATTATGCACAATATTGTTTTCCTCTGGCCAGGGATTAAGGACTGGTCTCAGGAATGCTCCTGGCTGGAAAGGAACATGTGGTAGATGGGCAAGGAGGCAACTTTTCTAAAGTTTCTTATCAGCCTTGCCATTCTGATGGCAAAAATAAGTATATATGCCATGTGTTGGCAGCATGTGTACAGTGCACAAAACTCAAGGAAGAAAGGCTTGAGAAGACTTTATAACAAGCAGAAGGAATAAGGAGGAACAGTTCCCTAGGGCTTCCAACAAGATCTTGTCATATTCTTTGTCCACCTTGGGCAAGTGGCATGCATTGTAGGAGGGGAGTCCCAAAATACTGGAGTGTACTTCAAAGCCCTGCAATGGGACCTGGCGTGTGTCTGGCACAGGGAAGGCTGTGCTGCAAGGAGGAGCTTGTGACTGCCACCATGGTGAGCTGGGAGCTACTGAAAATCAATATGCACCAGTCTGGAGGTACCCAATAGGATGTGTTAAGTGTAGGGCTGAGCTCTGAATCCTGCAACTTGGGTGCCTTACTTCTCACCCTAATTGGTTGGCATCCCCTGGGTAATCACAGCCACAACTCTCCTTTCTCTAAAAGCTGCTTTCCCACCCCCTTATGAAAGGTAGGGAGAGATGCTTGTAGGAGGGAAATACAAATAAGAAATCATGACTAATCTCTTGGATATGACACCCACCAAGCAGGAAGCTTGGGTTCCCATCCCTGCTCCCAGAGCTACTTATTTTGCATTAAAATCAACTAAAGCACGATCCTGGCTGAGGCTACAACACAGGTCTTCCCCTCAGGCTCAGTGCTCTCACTACACTGTTGCTGGCCCTTTGCTGCCCAGTGATTCTGCGCTCTTCACTGCACAGCAATGCAGCTTCCTTAGGAGGAGCAGGAAGCATCTCCCTGTCCCCTCCTGCCCAATACTGCTAAGTTGAAGCTTGTGTCAAGGTGGCTGGAAGTGCTGTCAGCAAAAAAGCAAGTCAAAAGGACATAATCTGTTTCCAGGGTGAATGCTGTAGCCATCTGGGTATTTTACAAAAGGCAGCAGCCTCTGCTGCTGAAATGCATCCGAGGCTTTCCTTGTGAGGCTCCAGATCCTTTTGATGGGTGTTAGGCACTTCATGGGTGAGTCTTTCAGGATTGGCCATATTTTTGGGTTTTGTTGCTAAGCCTTGTTTGCATTGGGTCCTAAATGGTTTTCTATTGCTAGGAAGCCTCACAGTTCACATTACCTAAAATCCAGTGCTATCACTGTAGAGTTTTTGTTTCTTATAAAGCAGTGTCAAAGCCAAGGCATATAAACATAACTCTCCACTGGACTGAAGTGACTAATGTGAGTCATAGCCAAGCAAGTTGTACTGAGATCTGGCTTTAAAATAGATATCTATTGTGGGTGTGCATTAAAAAAAAGTCCTTTTTTGACTTTCACTAGACTTCTATGATCACTTCAACTGAAACATGTAAATAAGGCAGTAGTAAAAGAAGGTGCAAATCTGAGGTAGCCCTAGGAGGCACTAGAAGGAATTTGCTGATAGAGAAAGAAACTGTAGCAGTACTGGGCCATCCTTTCCCCTTCCTGCTGAGCTGTGTTTTGGTTTACAGCCCTGTGGTTTGCCTGAGTTGCCAAGATCTCTTGCTGACCTGTTGGCTCCAGCTACCCTGACTTGAATTATTTAAATTATTAATGTATGAATTAAAAAGAAAATACCCTAATCTAAAAATCTGTCACCATTTAAATATTTAATTAGAAAAAGTTACAGGTAGAATAGAAATAACACTTGCAGTGTACCATGCTGAAGTGCTTGTGGGAAGGCACTACCAACATCTGGCAAGTAATATGCCTATAGAGAAGCTGGTACTGCTTGCCAAACTGGTTGGTAATACTTGGTCATGTCCTCTCTGGAGTGGTTACTAGTAATGTTTCTTGCCAGTGTTCATAAAGAGGTTGCATGCCACAAATTGCCCACATTTGAATGTTTAAAAACTCATCTTATTTGGGTAAGATTAAATGAAAGTCAAATGTTATAAATGTACTGGTGGGGCAGGGGGCCTACATCTCCTTGAAGACAAATCCCTGGGTCTTCTGGGCTGTATTTGTGCTCTTAAAGAAAAATATTTTGTGATAAGGAAATAGATGACTTCCTAGGTTATTCCAATTTGGATAAAAGAATGAGGACTGCAATAAACAAGCTAAAATCACTTTAAATGTGCAAATATTCATTTATTTCTATTTCAGAAAAAATCCTTTAGCATATCTCTTATACTTTATGAAAGACAACATTGAGGGACTGAGAAACTGGTATTGGCCGTTATTTCCCACATTAAGGGAAAGACTGGGTTTTACTTGCTTTGTAGTGGTTTGTGGGTATAGGTTCCTGTCAATAGCAAGAGTTCACATTCCCTTTAAGTGAAAGATGTTTCCTACCACCTCATGACTCCAGGAAACAAACTTACGGAATGGCTGAAACTCTTGAGTCTTGTGAGAAATGTAGGCACTGGGAATGGGATAGTAACTATGTAAAAACAGCAATGAAGAACATCACCCTGTGCAACTTGTATTAAAATCTCTGGGATTTGGAAACAAAGCCTCTCCTCCTGCTGGGGTTTGCAGTTGCCTTGTAGGTGTGAGCTCTTGCTGCAGCCTTTAGCTCTAGGAGGTCATTAATGCATGCCCTTCTCCCCCAGTGCTGCCTGCTCTCATGAAACCTATGACACATATAATGTCCTTGAGGACATTATAGTACTATTGTCAATCTTGCTTGAAATTGGCCAACACTACTTATTTTTCAGTTGCTGTTTTGGTTTGAGTTTAATTTTCTAATTGCTGATTCAAAACTAGAAAAGTAGATAAGGCTTTCTGATAAAAAAACCAGCATGCTCTTTTTAATTGGAGATAATCATAGGGTTTAAAATCATTTATGTTAAGAGCTACACTTGGTAAATCTCTGTAGAGGGCTCTTGCAATAGCTGAGGCAGTCTGCAAGAGAAATTCATGGTGCTCAGAACCAACAGCACTGTATGACCTAGTGTATCATGGCTGGACTCCTACTGCTTATGATGACTTCAAGTTTACTGTAAACTGAACTCCATTTTCTTTTCATGTATTTCAGTTATCTGTTCTCTTAAATAAAACAGACGGTATTTCTGAACATTTGATAAATGTACTGATTTCCAGTAATATAATCCTTACAATAATCCTACTTTCAGGTTTAGGTCAAACAGCATGCTTAGAGTTACTATATGCTGGTATACTCTTCCCCTGACAGTGAACTATCTCAGGACTTCATGTATGCCCAAGGCTAAAGGGAACTTCATGCTGAAACATCCTAATCTTATTCAAGTGCTTCAGTATAATTTACATAGCAAATCTAGTAAAATGTCATAAATATGTAGTTGTTCAAGTTTTGTTACACTTTGAAGAAGTCTTGCTAAACTGTAAAACTTGGATTAAAACAAATTGACAACTTAATCATTTTCTTTAGTAGCACTCCTATGATGATTGTTCTCCTGTGGTTCATCTAGCTGCTTTTTGAAGGCTGTGGAGTTGTCCTCAGAGAATTTTAAAATGCAATTTAATTCTTTCACGATATCACTCTGGTGTGTGTATATATTAATTTCTACTTATTGCTTAAAATGTCACTTAAGATGTGTAAATTAGTCTTAAAATGAGGAGAATAAAGATCTTGGTTTCTCTTGCTTTCTACAGTAAAAAAGGTGAAGCTTGGCCTCTTGGCCATGTAGTTCATCAAAGCTGGCAGAAGCAGGCACTGGCTTTGGTAATACCTAAGCTGGAAGCTGGTGGAAGTGAAGAGAGCATCCTAGGAATGCATGGTTATGTGCCTGCCAGGGTCTCTTACTCCTTGCTGGGAATCAGTTATCCATCAGGGTGGTCTGCAGAGTATGAGGAAAGTTCAATCAGCTGAATACAGGCTCCAGCTGCTGTTATCACAAGAGCTTCTACAGCTCTACTTGAAAAACAAGAGTAAGAGTGAGGACTTTTTTGTGAGGATAGAGTAGCTGTTATGCTGGCAAGGGTGGTTCTGCCATTCAAGCTTGTCAGAATATAGGATGTCCTTCCAAAAGATGCTGAGAAACTGGGAGATGAGATGAGCCATGAGAGTGATGGAAGGGCTAGAAAGTAAGATTTATAGTGAGTCCTGGAGCTTAGTCCCTTTAGATTAGCAAAGGTTAACAGCAACCAAAACTAGAATTAGAGGACTTGTAAGTCTAGCAAACAAGACTATAGGAAATGTCAGCAGCAACAGTAAAGGCTGCATCAATTCTGAGTCTGAATACTGCTGATGCCAACTTGTGAATTCTCTGGGCACTTAATAATGAATGAAGACTTGTCTGAAAGATTAAATTCTAATTTGAACATGAAGTAATTCAATGAAGTCCCATGGCCTGTGTTATGCAGGAGGTCAGATGAGATAATTAAGAAAACTGATCCTACAATATATGTAGAGGCACAGCTCTGCACATGTTGACTTTGACCATGTGAATATTCCTCACCTATTTCACTGGCAGGTAGATTGAGTTATTTGAAGCTACCTTCAGCACTACTGCATGGAAGATGGACAAGGAACTGGCACTGCTCGGAGCAGCTGAAAGCAGTCTAAGAGGCTATTAGTTTTCCTGCCTCTCAGCTGTTTGGCTTATCCATGCTGCACAGTGGCAGCTACTCAACTTGCACTGGAGGCTGGACCTACTACTGAGCCCCTTTCTCTTAGGGCTCCTCCTATGCTCTGAGGGGACACCAAGGTAGAGTCAGTGGTTTGAAGATAAACAGTCTGGGGCTCATGGTCAGGCATAAAAATACTGATGCTTGACAGTATTTGACTTATAGGGAAGACAACAGGAGGAAGTAATCCTTATAGTGTATGTATTGCAAGAAAAATAAGATCCCAGTAACTACTGCTCAGGTATTATCCTGGAGACTTCTCTGGAAGTGTCGAAAGTGGTTAAAAATCAAATCAAGTTAGGAATTGGTAGGAAAGGAGCTGTGAGCAAACCCAGCAAACAGTCATGCCATTAGATAAACTGGTGTGCCTGCAGGCTGTGCGCAGATCTTGCCACTCCTTTCCTCTGAGGAGACAGTTGTTGGAAAAGGTATGGGGAAGGCACTCCGGGATTGCTACAGAATTGTTTCCATTCAAGGGAGGTACAAACTGAGATTCTTCTGTTCTCTCACAAGCTGAAGAAAGTATATGGTACAGACTTAGTCTTGGATGGACTGGAGAGAGTCAGCAGTGAATGTCTAATCATCAGGCTCTTCTGATGGAGAGTGGCTTTGAAAAGGAAAAGTACTTTTTCCACGGAGGGCATAGTGAAGTGGGCAGAACTCATTGGTAGAGGATGCTGTAAAGGCCAGAAGTACAGAAAGGCTAAGGAAAGGTCATAAGAGAACAAGACCACCTGCAGATGTTGGACATAATGGTATCAACACAGATTTTTTTCAGCTCTAGAAGTCCTTGGACTCCTTACTGCCTTGGGGGGGCACACTTGGAAAAAGGGTTAGTGTGTATTTGACATGTTTCTTTTAATTTTTCCTTAAGTGAGAGTCTTAAGAGGCAAGTGATAGGGAGGAGCAGCTCTTTATACAGCTCTTGCTGAGTCCCAGTGAAAAGAAATCTGCTACTGGGAGAAGTAAAAAGTAGGGGAAGGCAGCACAATGAAGGGAAGGGAGCTGGGAAGAGGGAGCAGTGGAAGATAATACCTTGCTCTGAAGTCTAAAGGGGGTATCTGTGGCCCTGCCTAAGCATCTGCCACTGCTGGAAAAACAGGATACAGGTGGGTCTTGTTTGACCCAGTGTGATTGTCCTCAGGATCTTGACAGCACAAATGTGCTCCTAGCATGCCTGGGTGATGTCAGTCATGTAGAATAGCTTCTGCCAGTAGAAGAAGCTGCAGCAGACCCCTCTTCTAGAGATGCAGTATGAACTATTTCAGGAAAAGGGTGATATCCAGAAACCCTCATGTTGAAATAGGATATATATTTCTGTTAAATATTTCTTCTGCCAATAAAAACCATTCCTGAACAACTGATTTTTCACATGTGACTCTTAAAGGCAATTAATTGTTCTTAAAAATGGATTTTGATCTGCATTCTCTGCTGTATATGCAGATCATATATCCACAGTCTGTATGCAAACTGAAATCACCTTCCTTGAGATTCTTCTATTAAATTGAAAAGTAAAAGGACAGATCCTTGGCTAATATTGGTCATTAATTCCATTAATGAACCAGTTGCAGAACTGGCCCAACATGCACAGAATATCATGGTAGTTTTCTAAGTGAATTGTCTGGACTTCTTGCTAATATTTCTTGTCTTACTAAATTTCTCCTGCTTTTGAAATGCTTTATTCTCCTTTGGTACTGGCAGCTCCCTGTCTTTTGCCCACATGGTTGGGTCAGCCCAGTCACTCCCCATCTTTGCTATTCTCAAGAGTAATTCTTCTGTATATTGGCATTTTTCTGATGTTTAGAACACAGGAAGTTCTCAGGAAAGGAAAATCCACCTGGGAGGGTGGACAAATAAATCTGAAGATACTATTTTTGTAAGGGGCGGTTTGAATTCTGATTATACTCTCTTCATGTTGTGGAAAAGTAGCTGTCTGTTCCTGCCCTAAAAGGGGACTTCTCTTTCTAGTGGCAATTCTGTTTGGCCTGCTGACTAAGTCCCACTACATCCTTTGAAAGGACAAGGTTTCCTGCATAAATGAGTTCTGAACCAGCCTACCCCATCACTTAATTCCCCCTCATGACAGCAAATGTCAGACTAAATCTCTTCCTTTCACATGAAACACCTTCTGGCATAAAAGCTCCAGAAACCAATTGCTTAAGTGTCCGTGTAAACTCTTGCTTTTTATTAATCAACCTCTTGTACCTAAAAGCTGAATTACAGTTCTTGAACAAAAAAAACCACTTGGAAGCTCACAGCTACTGTCACGGCTGTGAAAGCCACAAAAAGGTTACTGGCTTGCGTAGTTGTACTCTCTTCCAGGAAGCAATGCTTTTGGGGATGCATATTTTTAGACATGACCAGAAACAAGACCTTGTGCTATAGAAAAGAACAAGCTTGCAGTAATGAGTGACAAAATGGTAGTCAAACTAATGTGCTTTAACCTTACATTTGTATGCTTATTAAACACTTAACTGCTGCTACATGTTTTTAATCAGTGGTGAGATCTAGGTGTATGAATCTCTCCCAGGTTAATTAAATGTTTTGTTAAAATTCAGTGGGCTGGTCCTTAGCTGCTACAAACCTGCCACAGGTAATGTAGGATAGTGCTGCGCTAATGGAGGTGAGAATCTAATCTGAATATCTAAACCATGCTTTTCCACCCAAGCTATGTATGTGATGCCAAGGAAGGAACTGTCTAATCCCACCTTTCCATGTAGCTAAACAAGTGGAATGATTTTTATTACCAGCAGTAGGCTTACAGGGAGATCTGCAAGACTTATTACAGGCAATGTAGTAGTATTGCAAAGCTATTAGTAATATATAGAAGTAAAGCTGAATGATAAGAAAAGTTGTCTAAAGAAGGAAATCACATGATGTATCACAGTAAGTTTTTAAGATGGTGGGTGGCTCTTTCAGATGACTTCTGTTTCCAGGAGCATCTGTTTTAGTGCTTCTGTATTTTGTATTCAGTGTTGAATGTTTTCCTGTTTGGCTAAAAGGGATCCTTCAAAGTGCCTCACACAGGGTGTTCAAAATCACTAGTGATAGTTGGAAAGCTGGGCCCTGGCTTAATGTACAATGATCTGAGAATTGTTTTTTCTAAAAAACCAAAACTTTCTAAATTGTTACAATGACAAGATATTGTTATTCAGCTAGCTAGTGCTATTCAAAAAATAGAATGCCAATTCCATCAAATAAAATCAAGGTGTGATGCCACATCCATCAAGAAGCTGGAGCAGGGTTTCTACAGGAATAGTCTAAAAGGTTAGAGCATGACACATGCTTTTTAGTGCCAGTTCAACAATACCTGTGTAGTGTATAAGTATAGACATATGCAGGGGAGGGGTAGCATCTATTAGTGATTGTACACCTTACTCATGTAGTTGACCATGAGGAGGTCTTCAGAGACAGTTTCTAAAGTAAACATCTTTCCAAAGAGGGATAGGAAGCATTCTTTATTTCTGAAAGGTAGCTAGGACTGCAGAGGCTGTATCTTACCACTCTGAAAACACTGTACCTTTGAGCTACTGGTGTGGCTCAAAGGTGTGATAAGAACTTGTGACTTGTTACAGCAGCTCTTGTCAAAATAGATTACTTGTGGCTCTTTAATGTTGGTACACCTTCTGTAGGCAGTGAATGGGCAAAATTCACTTGAACTGCTGTAGGGAACAATAGACCTTATAGTGTTAAAGCTGCATCCAGATTTATTCAGGCATAAACTAGACAGAGCACCTTCAGAGCATTGAAAGCTGTTACCCATCCAGGTCTCTAGCAATTCTTCACATAATGCAGTGGTATGGAGCCCCTAATCCCATCCCCATTTCCAAGAAGGCTGCATATGTTTTGTTTTCATCATGATCCAGAGGGAGCCTTTCCAAGGTGGAAAGGATAGTTTTGTTCCCACACTCCTCAGTCTAGAGGAGGGCTTGTACAGAAGCCTGCTGTCTAATGTGTCACCACTGGGGATGAGCTGTGGCATTTAATGAAAAGGTTCTGAGACTGTCAAACAGCTGAGGCTTTTGGGCTTTGTGCATTCCGACTGGTGGTAGAAGCTCTCTGTGCTTCTAGATATCACTGATTGAAGTAACCTATGTCCCTTTTCACCCCAGGCTTTTGTTTGCACCAGTTCATTTTGAGATAGTATGGGCAAATGGATTTAAGGTTGTCATTCTCAGACACTGATGGAATAAATAGATCAGAAATTAAATGCTAGGACTGTAGAAATATTTGGCTTCTCAGGAATCCTTCCCTTAAAGACTTTGAGAAGAGAGGGTCTGGCTCACAAATAGCACTTTTCTTTCAACCCTGTATCTATAGTAGCTGGTACATATAACCTAGCTACCTTGTGTCTATACTTGTCTTGTATCCTGAAACTGTGCATTACCTTCTCATGCATCCCATGAGTTATGCTGACATGAATTATTTCTAATCAAAAACGGTTTTAGCCTTTTGAAACATACTTGAGGATTTCCAGAAGGATGGGGAGAGACTCAAGTAGCACTGTTATAATACTTTTCATGCATCCTGATACAGTGGCTTTTGTGGACTATGAAAGAGGGTTTGAAGACAGTAACAAGTGTACTAGACACTACTGCCCAAAGCTGGAATGGACTCAGGTTGAGGTATAGGCAAAACTTACCTGCTGCCTTTATATCAGCCAATGCTGTGACTGAGTATCCCTAACAACCTTGTGCCCCAAATACTGGACTCTTATGTCTGAATGAAGTCTACGCTTAAACTAGATTACACTATAGGACAATCCCTCTGCTTAGCCATCTGCAGACAGACTAGGATCTGCTCTACCTGTGCTCTGAACCACCTGGACATACCAAACTGATGCAAAGGCTCTGTGTTCCCAGAGGCTCTTTGCAGTGCCTTGGCAGAGCTTGTGTTGTTCTGGCTTGGAGCTGGGTGGAGCAAGGACTGGTCTGGGCAGCCCTGCTCCTCTGAGCACCCTGCCAGACTTCAGGAAGGGCAAATCTGAGCAGGAGAATCCAAATCTGTGCTCCCTATTCCATGTGCTGTGGGTTGTCAAAGCAGATGCTGACATCCTCAGTTTAGCTTGCATATGAAGTACTGGATGTGGGGGGTCTCTCTATAATTGTCCTCAAACTCTCTAAAGCTAAATGTGTGGTAGACTGTACTTTCAAGTATGCCAGTCTGCTTTTAAAGGGGTAAGGAGAAGAGAAAATCAAATTCTGGGTTTGTTTCCTGAAGAGTTAAGATAAAGGCTGAAGAAGCTGAGAATTAAGTCTTTGGGATGACAAGGAGGGAGATTGTGGAAAACAGCTTAAAAATACAGCTTGGGATTTTTTCTAGCTGATAATCACAGAAACTACTGGAGGTTTTAAAATTGGCTGTCTGTATAATTTTCTGACAAATGAGCTGAGTGGTTATAGTATAGGTTATGACAAATGTATTAAAAAGTAGTCTTATGAGCCATTATTGTTACATGTCAGTACTATGACTGGTGGAAGGAAACTGCATTTTTATCAAATGGAGCTACAGAAGGGACCAAAATATTTTGTTATGCCTTGGATAATCTAGTGAGACAGCAAAACAAATATTCATGGGAGTCTGTGATACACATCTTTCACTAGCAGAGTTAAGAATTGTAATTATAAATTGATTCCCATGAACAGTACTTAGGACATCTTAAATCTCTAAAGAGACTTCCCTATTAACTATAACCTGAAAAACAAATGCAAACCTGAAATAGTTTTTTCCAATGTTATCCATTCGTTTAGTATTTTCAAGTCCTGGCTGCTGTAGCAGTGCTGTTCTTTAGTGTATCTATACTGGGCTAAATCCCACTCACCTTAATCACATCAGCAGTACCACTGATGTCCATGAAGGATTTGCCCCACTAAACTGGTATAGGATTTGTTTTGATTTCAACAATTTTATGACCTCTTGCAATACTACATTGCAAGCTAGAATTAAACAAATCTCCAAATTTTGAGATGCAAAGAATATGCTGAAGGAAGAGAAGAGAGGAAACATATGTCTGGCTTTTGTGTCTTGAAAAGAATAGGCAATATTTTCAAAATTTTTTAGTTGTCTGACTTAAAATGCTATCTGAGGAAAAAGAAATCTAATTTTTATTCCTCTGAGAGAACTACTGGGCTCTCGTTCCAACTTCTCTGCCAACTTTCTGCATGACCTTGGCTACAGTATGTGCCTCAGCACAGTCACTTAGAGGAAGGATACTTAAACTGAGATGATAACCAAACTTCACATTACCATTGTTGCCCTCACTTCACAGCTATCCATTATCTTAAGGCTCTGTGGACTGGCTAGCATGCTATTCTCAATATTCTCTCTTATCCAGCTGGAATGAACTTGTACAAACTGGTATCTTTGTATAAAAATGCTCACTACTCTGCCCTAAATAGCTAGTGAAATATTAAAATCCTAATGTTACATTTTTGGGGCATTTAGTTTAGGATGATGTGTATCAAAGCAACAATAGGAAAGTTTTGGACCTAGAGGATATCTGGGCCATTTTGTGAGAGGAAAAGGGCTAAAGACTTAGAGTGTCAGGAAGGTCAAAGTGGTTAGAATAATCTTACTTCTGCATCAGCACAGGGCAGGCAGCATTGTGACAAAGTTCTACTTGGTTTGAAGGATGGCAGAACACGATGCTGGGGAGAGATTGCTTCCTGTAGTGAGACTTGTGTGGGATGCAGAGCTCAATTCACCTGCCTACATATTATTCTAATGCCATTCTGGTAGGAAAATGCAGGTTCCTGGTGTGATTGACTGTCTTACTAAAGTCTAACCAACCCCCAATTGATTAGCTGACAGGATGATAATAGCAGGTGTTCCCAAGCATTTTTATTCTTCCTTACCCCCAACCCTCATCCTGAGATGTGAGTCTAATGACCAAAAGATAGGACTTAAATTCTACAATTGTGTTATTTCCCCATGTGTTGGTTCCTATTGAGACCTACTTATCCATATTCATTGGAAGCTGATGTATTGTGACAAAGATTTTTTGCTTGAATACCTCTAAGAAGGGGTATCTCCTAATTAAGGGATGAAGAAAATTGTGTAAGGACATGATTTTTTCCTTTGTTTTTCCTTGTAGTACTCTTGCTCTTCCTTTTCTCTTTTCCTGAATCTGGGACATCTGTGGAGATAACATACTTCAAGTGATCTAACACCTTGAGGAGGGGAAGTTTGAAGCTCTTTCACTATTCCATCTTCATAAAGATGAAATTGTAGAACAGACCTTTGCAGAGAAGATGTTTTGAAGTAGCTGAGGAAAGAAAATGCTCTTATGGAAGTGGACCAGAGATGGTGCAAATGCAAAGCTAATGGGAAGCAATTCCAGGGCTTTTCCATGTGAGGGTGTTCACCTTGAAACATTGTAGAGAAGGGATTCTTTCAAAGTTTGCACTTTTTTAAGAAAACCAGTAATTTTAAGTATTTTCAGGCAAGTCCACTGAATTGTTGGTTGCTTGTAGAAATCTTTACGCTTTGGAAGTTAGAGTCAAGGGTTTACTTCTGGCATATTTATACTTATCTGCAACATAAATGTAAGTATAAAGGAAATTGGGACAGGTACATAACTTCAACTGCCTTAGTGGGGAGCTTGTTAATGGTGACACTCACAGCTCTGCTGTTCTGCTATACACTTTCATCTTATCTGTGCTCCTGAAATACTCTAATGGATTTTAAAGCATAACTAGCTATTTGTGGGATATACTGTTCCTGTCCCACCAGACATCAGATTGACCAAATAGCTGGCTGTTGTGTATCTGGACATGCCTTTAAGGACCACAGGGTCAGAAAACATAAGTAGAGTGTACCTGGGATTCACTGTGACCTGTAGTTATATGGGCTCTGCTTTCTATTGCATATGTGCAGGTGAGTACAATTTGTTTGAAAGTTGCTCCTTACAGAACTCAAGGCCACTTAATGTGTGTACATCTGAGTCTGGACTAACATGCATTTTCTGCCTCTGGTTCCTGGACTGGTTTTGACCAAGATCTCACCTTCTGCTTTTGGCTCTCCATTTCTCTTGTATGCAGTACTTGAAAGGATGATACCTTTCAGTGCTAATAGACCATCCCCATTTTCCATCTGAGTTTACAAACTCTTTTGGTATTCCAGAACTCGTCTAATCTCCCACTCTCATGTGGTATTTTTTCCTACACTACAACTATGAAGTGTCCACTTGGGACAATCAGAATGTATATGCTGTTTACAGGGAATGGATCTGTGGAGGGAATGCTCAGGAGAGAAATAGAGTAGATGCAGGACTACATCAAAGCTGTTACTTGGCTTAAATTGAGTGTCAGTGACACTCATTCAGTATTTCACGATAAACTCATTTAAACCACTAAGATACTAGAGGAAATTCTGTAGTGCACAGAGCAGCATGTATCGCTGCTGAGTCAGAAGGCTCAATGACTGTAACATCCACTAGGTATTTCACAGTGTACTTTTATCTTTTGACAGATTGCTTCTTGACCCTACATAAGGTTGCTATAAAAGTATGCTGGCTTTCTAGGCAGTGACTAGGGTCACTTGAACATTCTCATGTAGCCTGAGCAGTAGCTGTTGCTGCTCTGTAGCTATGACTTTCAGAGTCTTTTCCCAAGACTGTATTCCTTTCTAACCTTTCCTTGGTGAGGTAAATTGATTAGTTCTTGAGTGAGTCAGTAATAACAAGGATTGTTTAAAAAATTATGTTCTTGTTTGGCAAAGGGTTGCTCCGAACTTTAGAGAAAAACATTCTATTCTTGTTATAACACATCTTCTTTCTCAGCTGTTCTACTGTCACTGACTCTGCATGACAGCCATATCTCAAGGACAGTTCTCTTTACAAAAAGCAATTGCTAGCTTGGTTCAATTTGAGTTTTCTAGAACAGCTCAAGTGCAAGAGTTGTAGGTGTATGAAAGTAGCAAATGGCAGTGGCATCCTCTACTGTGACCTGGAATTTGTCAATAAATGAAATGTCTAGACAGAATTCAAGCCTATTGAAACAGACTGAAATGTGAGCTGTAGCCATGATGTGAGATAACTAAGGAGATAAAGAGGATCAATAATCAGGAAAAGATCCATAATCAATAAAATGTTAATGTTTTATATTTAACAGCATATGTTTAGATGTAGTACTTCTGTTAAGTGTAGGTAAATAGCCAGGCCAAAAGCTTTTTTAAAATAAAAATTAAGCCACTGAACAATAAGCTTATCCCAAACTTGGATATCTTCTTTAGGACTGAAGAAAGCTTTCAAATTGTTTAAAAACAAAGAAATACTTCCGACTTCCCTACTTTATTAGCACATTTCTTCATAAGGGATTAAGAATTACAAAACAAGTGTTGAAGTGATCAGATGGCATAATCCAAAATGTACATCATAACACAAAACAAGTCTATTGTCAAGCTATGAAGAAGTTAGGTTTGTAAAAGCTAGTCTTGAATCTGAAGTTTGTTCACTTCCATATCTTTATTTTGTGATATACTTTAAAAAAACATTTTGAGAAAGGATTAGAAAAAATGTATTTCAGAGAACACTTCCAAATATCTCCTGTGGATTAATCATAAAATAGGACACTTCCTGATTAGGAAAGTATTATGAGACATAGCAGATTGGGTAGTAATGACAACAATGGATTACACAGAATGACTCTGTTTAGGAAGAACATGTACATAAAATTCCTGCACAGTAAACAGCAGTTCAAGATTTTAGATATCTGTAGATGTATTCTGTAATATCCTAAGCTAAGAAAAGATTTTAATCTATATACACACAGGCAAACCAAAAAGTAAGTTGCTACATGGACAAGTTAGGTTTCTATTTGGAATGTGGTGCATTAAATTGAGCAGGATTGTACTGACAGTGTTTTCTCCCTCTCACCCCCTGTTGTCTCCTAGAAATAGCTCTGCTACTGTGCCCTGTTCTGCTAATGTTTTGTGATGTATCCCTGTTGTGGTTTAACCCCATTGGCAACCAAGCACCACACAGCTGCTTGCTTGCCCTCCTGCCTGTGGTGGGATGGGGGAGAGAATCAGAAGAGCAAAAGAAAGAAAACTCGTGGGTTGAGATAAGAACAGTTTAATAATTGAAATAAAATAGTAATAAATTGTAATGAAAAGGAAAACAACAAGAGAGGAACAAAAGCCAGAAAAAACAAGTGATGCAACTGCTCACCACCTGTTGACTGATGCCCAGCCAGTCCCTGAGCAGTGATCGCTGACCCTGGCCAACTCCCCCTAGCTATATACTGAGCATGATGTCACATGGTATGGAATATTCCTTTGGCCAGTTTGGGTCAGCTGTCCTGGCTGTGCCCCCTCCCAGCTTCTTGTGCACCTGGCAGAGTGTGGGAAGCCGAAAAATCCTTGACTTGGTGTAAGCACTACTTAGCAACAACTAAAACATCGGTGTGTTATCAACATTATTCTCATCCTAAATCCAAAACACAGCACTGTACCAGCTACTAGGAAGGAAATTAACTCTATCCCAGCTTGAACCAGGACAGTCCCAGACATCCCTGTAATCCAAATGATTCCTGACATTTTGTGTCTATTAAATCTTTGCTGTAAAGCTTTCCCTGTTAGAAATTCAATGGGATCCTGTCTCAGAGACAGGAATTCAGCAGTGGAAAGAAAGGCAAGAATCTGATGCATTTTTAGCTATTCTCTTTTTAGAAACACTTCTGTACACTTTTAGAAGAATATTAGGAAAGCATCCTTGGGTAAGTCCTTGGATATTGTTTGTATGTTCTCCATGAAACATTAAAGAATGTCTAAAGGAAGAAGGGAATTATGGCAATGCCCATGTCCATGCAGGAGGGATGCACATACTTGCAGAGATGGGATCGGAGGGCAATAAGCACACCTATGTACAGACTTCAGCGTTTTTATACAAACAAAATGAAATTGCATCACTGGGTCATGAAGTACAATGATCTGCACTGCATGTAGCGTTTACCCTGTTTGCTCTGTTCTTTTTGCCTATCTGCTCCTGACAATAGTTGGCCTTTGGTCTGATCCTTTCTGGCTGTATTTTCCATATGGATAATAATCACAAATAACCACTGAGCAGAAGTATCATCATGACTAACAAAAAAACCCCCAAAGTGCAAAGGGAATAAATGCTCTGCCAGTGATAAGTTGCTTTACTGTAAGAAGTTATGCTTCTGAAGGACTCCTGGTGGTAATGATCCAACAGAAGAAAGTAAAATTCCACCATTATTTAACTTGCCTAGCTTAGTGAGGTTGTGCTAGTTGTCTGCTCTGTCCAATATAAAAACACCCTGGAAACTTTCAGAATCAATATCTCTACATCAGTGACCCTCTTGCTTATATTCAGGTTTGAGGTTTTTTGAGATTTGTAGATCTTTATCAATTGAAAGAGCTCAAATACTGCAATAAAAACAGGGATTGGATAGCTCAATCTATTGTTTACTTCTCCCTGAAGAATTTGTATGTACTCCCCATTCTTGTCCTCTAATACAGCTGGGCATATCTGGGATAACTCCAATAAATCAAGAGGGGTTTAAGCTAGTGAAATTGGAACTACCCAGTTAAATGACAAGGGGTCTGTCACTGGAGAACTGAGAAATTCAGTAATGCTTATTTTCCAATTACAATTCTGCAGCTTGTGTCTGTCACTTGTTTTCTTAAAGATACTTGGAAATATTATGAGAGGTCATGAAGCAGTCTTTTTTCCTGTGGTATTTCATAAATTTTTACCTTAAGAATACTGGAAACTATTACAACTGAAGATTTTTAATCTGTTCATTTTCAGACCTTGAAAGGTAAGGTCTGCCCCCACAAAACTAATTACACTGTTTGCCTTATACCCTTGAAAAAAATGTTAATTTCCTATACTGTTGTGCACTTCAGTCTGTGTCCTGTCTGTCCAAACACTTCCATAATCCTCACTGTTCATAACATGCATTTGACCTGACATTCACAATCCTTTCTGTTTTATTGTTTAGTGATGTTTCCCTGAGTAAAGCTATATTTTCACTTTTACACATAAGGAACAGATATAGCAGGTAGATTGAAGTATTTACCCAAGGCTATATGGGAAGTGTGACAAGAGCCAGTATCTGGAGGGTGCAGCATGGTCACCAGACATCTGTTGTCATCTGCTTTTGCAGTATCTTCTAGTGTATTCCAACAATGGGTGAAACAATCACTTTTCCTTTGGGACTGAAATATAATGCTGTAGAAAGTGAATAATTTTATTACTGATGCTAGGTACTGGCCAAAATCATTATGGGATTCTTTTGCAAGAATCCTTCTTTCCCATGTATTCCTGATTGTATTTAGTTTGCTTGCTTTGACCTATATTAGGTGTCATAAGTCATTATTTTGGGTAAAAGCTGAGAATTATTAGAAACACTTTGATCAAATGAGAAATTTGAGAGAAGAATAATTGGATGCACAGTATATTTTGTACAAAGTTTCAGATTTATAAAAATACTGGTGAAGTTTAACTTTATACAAATACTGAGTGAAGTTTAACTCAATTTTCCTTCCACAGCATGGAACCTGGTAATGCAGAGGTTACTTTAAAAGAATACAATTTTAAACAGTATAAGAGTACAGTAAAACTAAAAATATCATCATGCTATTTAAAGCAGCTATAGAAAAAATAACTCCTGTCCTAAGGCTCTTGCACTATTACCCAGAAGTGCCTGAACATCAGGCAGGGTGTCTCAGCTAGCTTTAGGAGTAAAAGGGATGTTGCATTATGAATTTTATTTTTGGTAGTGTGTTATTTTTGGTAGGAGTCAATTTCCAAGAGAAACATTGCAGCTTTCTGTAGGTAAGTCAGACTTAGATTTGATCAGCTTGGCAAAAAAAAACCTGCCAGTGGGATACAGTTTACCAGAAAAAGTTGTGTTCCTATTAGCTGCCCTAGGCTTCCTGGGAGTGGCAACTTGCACTGGCAGCAAGGAATGTGAGAGTTTGTAAACTAAGAAAACTTGTGTGGAAGAGTAGTGCTCTAGGCCAATGGGTTGCAGCTGAAAAATTGTTGTAGAATAAATTCTTGCCATAATAAACCACAGCTGAGAACGTGTGCCACCCTACACCCTGCAGAGTTTTGATATGGGCCAAAGATGAGCGAGTCCTGAAGTCCACAAGGAACTCTAGTCTACATAGTTGTTATCCAGACAGCTCTGGTTAACTGGTGGAAACTATTTGCGCTCTTTTCTTTAAATACTTTTATTATATACAACATTAATCCATCTACAGCCAGATGTGTACAAGCTCTATTGAAAATCATTGGATTATAGTGAAGCCAGACATCCTCCTTCCAGCTACTTCCTTATCCCTGCTCTGAAGTACCAAAGCCTGGGAGATATTAATCACAAAGAAATTAATTTTTTTAGACTCTTTAAAAAGCATTAAAAAAACATTTAAGAAACATTACAGTTACATTACAGCTTATCTCAAATATTAAAACTGAAACCAGCAATAGTTTACTACTTGGCTGGGAAGCACAAGAACACTAGAATGGGTGCTCATGTAGGAAGTCTATTTCTCTGTGTATCTCAAACAAGGTAATGCTAAACTTTGATACTGATACTTTTCATAATAATTAGGGACAGATTCTGGTCTCAGTAATGAATTATTCTAGATATAAACCAGTGTGATATGTCTGAATTTGGCCCTACAGGGATAATGCTTATTTCAACTGCAGGTTAAAATGCTTTTAAGACTGGAAGATATCAAAGGCAGAAAAACTTTAATGAATGTACTCAAGCTCTGGGTGTTCAGTGCCTCTTAGAACATTCTTCCTGCTCATGTGCCAATTGTCCTCTAATATCACTTCTGGATCAAGTCTCCTTTTCCCACCAGATGCCATTTTTACCTTGGATTCAGACCCTGCTCCTGGCACTTACTCTTGTCCCTGCTGTAAAAACTCATGTTGGCAGGAAAATGCAAGTACTCTATACCATTCGTCTTACAGAAAGAATCACTGCAATGCAATTTCCTTCTTGCACAAAAGTGAACTGTGATGGGGGAGATGGGACTGCAGTATAGACCATTCCTTCCCTTTATGCAGCAAAAGGAAGAAGAAATCCAGGTACAGGAGAACCTGGGAAACAGCCACTTTACAACTGCACAGCATGAAAGGCTGCTACTTTATAATGTTTGGTGACTCTTCCCAGGTGTCTTGGTAGTTTGTAGAGACACTGGTACACCACTCATACTGACTTACAGGGCTCAAATTAATCCTAGATGCTTGCCCTGTACATGTGGCTCACAGGATGTCAGCTGCTGCATATGACTTGTCCATAATTCTGTCCCTGCTACTGCTTCAAACTGTCTAGTTCAGCTCTAGGATGTAACATGTGCAACTCCTACTTAATAGAACAGTGTGTAGTCAGTCACATCTGCTAACAGTGTCAAAACAGTTTATTGCTTTTTACTCCTGTTAGCTTTGCAGAGACAATACAGCTGAATTGCAAGGCTGGTGCATTATTAACAGCTCATTTGCCAAGTTCCCCACAGAGAATAGTCTCTGCTAGTACTGTGTGAGCCAGATGTGCACCCTTGCTGACTCCCTGATGCTGGGCTGGCTGTAGTGCTGCTGGGCAAGGAGCAGCTTCTCTTAAAGGTTACCTTAGATGTGAACTAGTCATGAATGTGGACTTTCAGTGCTGTACTCAGAGAACAGATAGGATTAAAGATGCCCGGCATAAATAGAGAAGGAAATCCCAGGTGTAACTCAAGTTGCACAGAACTGCCGAGGCCTAAATTTTGCTGCTACTTTGCATGTATTCATGAGAAGACAGGATTTGTACTCATTTGTGTACATGCAGTAGACCTCATGTTTCTATCATATTGATGTATTTTTCAGTGGTACATAATGCACATGCTTATCTTATGCATGGATATCTTTGCTGTGTTTCCTAGTCATTAGCTTTTACTAAGACAGCTAATGTCTAATGGTAATGTCTTTTTAAGACAAACTGCTGAAAGCAAAGGAATTAGTTGTACTGCTCACTGAGCATAAAACATTGCTTGTGACTTTTTTTTGGGCTGACCTTTAAGTGTAAAACTGCTGAAATATTTGTTGGGGCTAATGAACATCCCTGGTGTATTTTGTGTAACTTACAAGAAAAGGGAGCTATGCTTGAAAACTTCAGGGACTTCTCTGCAGCAAAAATTCCTTGTATATGTATGTGTTGGTTGTAATTAGAGATTAGAAATTGAGCATTTAAAGGAGGGAAAAGGTGCTCTGTAAACCTAGTAGATGCCAAAAGGCCCCTGCAAGCTGGTATACTAACTCTTGAAAACCTGGCCCTCAGTCTTCCTACCTGAGAGCTGTCATAGTCATGTCACTTGTAGTTCAAAGGCAAAGAGAGGCAAACTTATGTATATGGAATAGTAGTTTCTCAGTATCCAGCAGGTACAGTGATGTGGTGGCATAATTTAAAGTTTATCTACATGATTTCAGGTGTCAGTCTGGGGGCTGAGGACTAAAAGGAATTGCTATGTCTGTAGAGACCTTGGTAGGAAGACCTTGGAGCTGAAATGCTGATAAAGAGCAGCAGCTACAAGCAAGGCTTTCATGATTAGCTAGAAGAGTTGGCAGAACAAGGGCAAGAACAAGACGGGCAAGAGCAGAGCTGGAGAAACAGACAGGGCTCAAATGGGGTGCAGGGTTCAACCAGGAGAGCAGGTAGTGCTTGTGGCCCGGAGGAGCAGCTAATGCTGTAGGGCCAGTGACAGCTTGGATAAAGCCTTGTTATCCTGCTGTTCAGGTGACAAAGCCCTGGGATCTGCTGACTGCAAACTGAAAAGGGAGTGATAGTGCAAAAGATGGGGAAACAGCCAGATGGCTACACCAGGGTGCTAGGGAGGAAGGTTGTAAACAATTATAATGCAACTTTGGGAGAGGTATTGTATCTTACTGCTTTTGTCTTCCTGTTGTCCTTTTCTCCCATTCAGCAAAGTAACAATTTATTAAGAAAATTGATGGGTTTAGGTGTGGAAAAATAAGCATTTGAGCACCAGACAGTTTAATTTTGCCACCTTTGGGGTGGGGATTCAAACTGGTGTTCTATTATTGGCCACTGAAGTTTAAACCTGGTGTGGTTGGTATTAATCAAAGGCTGTCAGGAATGTTGCAGAGGGCTGTGTATAAACTCAGGACATCTGTCCTGAGTGATTAAGACATTTCATAGTAGGTTCTTTTGGCTGCAATTGGAAGGGATATGCTGTTTAAGTGCATATCCACTTCTTTTTCCTTTTATTAGTAGGTTAGATTGACAGATGAGGGAAGACAGTGGCAACTGAACCCATGCCAAACTTATCTCCCCAGCATTTGCATGGGGAGGTGGATATGACATTGCAGAACTACTGAAGGTGGCTGTGGATCTGTGCTTACTATAGCTGTATTCATGTTATTGTGATTATACATATCTGTAAAAATAACAAAGGTATTCACCCCACACAAAATGGAGTGTGTGTGGTGTTGCTCGTTTGGACTCTTGGGAAGCATTGCCTGCATAAAAAACCCCTGAAAATCTCAGAACAAAACATAGTTATGAAGCACTGTGACAATCAAACAACAAGAGCAGAAAAAATGTTTAGAAGAGACATATGGCTTAATATGCTGGCCCATTTTTAGTTGATCTTTTTCCAATCCTTCTGCTCTCTCAACATAACCTCTCTCTCAGTCCCTCCCTATTCTATAAACCCATCTGCCTTCATCTGTTAATTCAGCCCTCTGTTACTATTGAATTGTTTATCAGCCAAATGAGTGTGGATGATGAGCTCCTCTATTCCCTCCAACCTAGTTAAAACAGGCCTGCTACTCAGTGGTGGGCCAGTGTTGAGAAAAATGTAAATTACTAATTATTTGTCTGGAAACCTTTGAGAGGGAGGCCAGAGCAACTGAGCGTTTGGCAACTTAAAAAAATTTCCAAGGCCTAGATGCAGGCAGCAACAATCTCATCTTCACCACCCTACTGAGCATGCAGTGATTTTGGCTTAGTATGCTTTCACAAGGTTCCTGCTTGTCTTGGGCTTGATCCTCTTCCATTTCAGTCTGGAAGAGATCTCGTGAGAAGTCTGAACTGATCCAACAGGCTTAATTGCCCCATAAAGGGGAAATCTCAATTTTTTTTTCTTTTTGCTGTCCAAGTGATTTCACCTCTCCAATATACCAGTGGGAGGTGTTGCTCTGACTCCGGTTCAGCTAGTAGAAAATTAACCCAGCAAAACAGTGGGTACCAAAGGATCAGGTAAAAGCCTTGGCAGGAAGGGGTGGGACCACCAGATCAGGAATCGGATGTAGAGCAAAACCAGAAGCATCCTCCTTCAGTAGGGATTCATTCATCCCTTCTGAATACACCCTCCCATCGAGAGAAAAAAAACCTCTCTGGCTCTGTTCTAGCACAATGTTAAAGTGTGTGTCTAAGCACGTGAATAGTTGTCTGGTCTGTAATATAGCAGTGCTGCCTGTGTGAAAGGTGAACTTAATTTCTATCAGAATTATTCCTGTTGGAGTACCTTCAAAACCTACTCCTGTAACTAGAGATTTTTCTCACTTTGCCCCTCCAGAGGAGGTCTCCAGTTGAGATTAAAACTAAATATATGTTAATTAAGCCAAATCAGTCTGGTGCTGTGACTCTCTGGTGGTCTCCCTGTTCTCTCCTGGCTTCATTGTTGCAGTTACACTGTAGACCACTGATTTCTCTCATAGACAATGAGACAATTATTCTCCTCCTTTAGTGTGGATTCCTAAGAAAATGAGACTTGCATAATTACTTTGAGTGTCTGACTATATGCAATCCATGTAATCTTTAAACTTGCTGAGACCTCTCATGCACATTAAATGGGGGAGTCTCAAATATACTAAGCTCTTATAAGTTTTGTGACAGCCAGGTAGAGACCCTGAGAATGTGTATTCCTACCCGCACTCTCCTGGTGTGGGAGAAAAAGCTGATGCAAACTTGCCATTCACTGGACATATCGAAGGAGCTACAAGGATGCTCATCTAAATCATTTCATTGCTGACAGAACAACTTGTTGAGATATGGGCTCAATCTTTGCATCATTGAATGCTTTATGAATTGTTTTTCCTTTCAGTGGAGCCTTAGTTGTAAAAATAGTTGCTCTTTTAGTAGGATTATCATAGGCTTTATGCAGGAAAAAATATGTAGTAAGTTTACCCATGTAGAATAATGTTTCATAATCACTGTATCTCTTCTGCCAGGGATGCTAATATTTAACCTCCTATTTTGAAGCTGGTTAGCATTTGCTCCAGAAAGAGAATCAAGGTAGAGGAAAATGAACTTAACAGTGACAAATGTCAAACCAGTGTATATCTATATGTAAAACAATTAGGTGAAACTGCAAAAATCAGGCCATGCAAGTGATTGCAGCTGAAGGGCTGGAATTCTTTTGATCAAGTTGAGTAAATGCTCCAGTAATTAGTACCTGTGTAAAGATACTCCTCTGTACACCCATGATGAAACTGGGATGGAGTTTGGGCTGTTGCATAGCATGCTGCCTGCTCCTGCAAGGAAGAAGGTTGGTAGCTATAGGGATTGCAGTCCTGCTAGGGTAGAAATCACTCTTGGACCTGTCCCATGTTATTCCCCCAGCAATTATAATCTTTGGTCATCTCTTGTAGGAGTGTCTGTCATGGCCTCCCCAAATGTTCAGCTCTGGGCTGTCAGGAAGGATATAGTGCCTAAGAAAAAGGCAGCTTCTGCCTAAAAGCTGCTTAAAGAAAGCACTCTGGAGCCTGAACTCCTAGTACCTACTGCTATGCATAAGCATAGCATTCAGCTGAGATATGAGCAATCCCATCTGTGTAAGGCAAAATATAGTAAAAGACATTAGACAGCATCAGCCAAGTGCCTTTTTAAAGACAGTCTGTGTGTGTCAAAGTCATAATGGAGTTCTGAGTCTCAACAGAGTGAATAATCCAAAGTGAAAAGCCACATGAGCCAGGTACGAGAATATCACTTGGACATAAATGAGTCTAGCATCTAGGAATGCTGTCCTGTATTATCTGGGTGGCAGTCTCCTTATCGGGCAAGAGTTGTGCCTGTTGGTAAAATTTAGTGAATACTATGTTGCAGGAAAGAAGTACTTACATGACACCTAGCTCAGCTGGAGATGAATCCAGCATAAAAACTTAGGGTATGCCCAAATGTACATCTGAACTGTTAAATGGCTCTCACAACACAGTGTCTTCTGCCAGTTCTGCCAAGGTGGTGGATTTCCATTTATCAGTCATCTGGTCTTTAATTATACAATGGCAACCCAGGGCCAGTGGCAGGATAATAGCTGTGGTCCTGTATTTGACAGAATAAAAAGGCAATATGAAGGTTAAGCAGCTTGAAGTTACTCAGTTTTATACAGTTTTAAGGCGGGAGCGTGCTTAGTAAAGGATTTAAAGGCTGACCATTTTTTCTTTTGGAAAAGCTCTTTTGGGGGAAGCTTGGTCTGTTTGCACCTGGCCCCCTACAAATGCAAGATATGAGTAAACCCTGTGAGAGCCTTACTCAGTCCTCCCATCATCCAGATCAGCTCAAGGCAAGAGTCCTGCAGAGAAGGACATCAGTGGTTTTCTTTATTGGCTGTAACATGACAACCACCATATTTGCCTGTTTTTCCAGATGAAGGTGTACCTTACACTTGTTAAGAATAACTAAAACTTCCCAGTTTTTTTACTTATTTGATCAAAGCATTTTAAAATAACTACAAACTGTTCAAAATACTATGCTATACTAAGAAGTTCCTCTGGTATATATCAGACATGAATGAGCCACCAGAATGACAGATTTTGGAAATGCAGTGGAATCTGTCCTGTGCCAACTCAAGACTGTAGGTCTGTGTCCCTCAGAAATATTTGGTAGGGAAAGATACAGTTGCTTCATCTTGCTTCTTCCACCCTGTCCAAGCCAAATCTTTCTTGCTCCCATTTCCTGCTTTTGCAGGACTACTTGCTGGGTGCCAAAATTCTGCAAAATTCCATGCAAAACAGACATACATCTTGGTCACTGGCTGCCCAAATTATCATGAGTATGCCTTAGCTTATGGATAAGAAGATACCAGAAGTTGTTGACAGGCCTGTGGGACAGCAAAACTTGCTGTTTTGCTTAGTCTGTGGGCAGTTGGGGAATGTATAATAGGTAGGCATATAAAATTCAGAGGTTTGTAATATAGATAAGCTTCTGAACTGCCAAAGTTTAGTCTAATTTTAAAGCTCCTTATGCGTTATGCAACTCTCCTCCTTTTCAGTAAAATACCACTTCATTTCCAAGGTGTGTAACTTCCTCCTTTGGAGGAACAGGAGGGCAAAATGTCCTCTTCAAAGCCTGGTTCATTTCTGAATCACTTGCCACATCTTCTGCTCAACATTTGAATGTGTATCTACAGGAGGTGGGTATGCAGTTTGCATCTTGATCTTGATTTTGATCTCCCTGGTTTTACTCAAATTCCAACAGGGGACAATTTTCAACTTCCTTTCTCCTGTAGGAGATCCAGAATGTTCTCTTCAGTGTGAAAGGAAAGCAGGGGTCGTAGCTAGTGAAAAGGAAAGCACATGCCCAGTCCTCTTTAAAGGGGTTCCTCTCCCCAGGTCCACAGAGTGTGGCAAGGCCTTGTGCTTCAAGTCTCATGGTCCTGAAATGTGCTGATGGGGATTTTGGCTCCTCCTTGCACACCCATGATGTTAAGCTGCCTCTACAATTCACAATCAGTTTGAGTTGCTGGATTTAGATTGTTTCTTAGAGCATGTGCATTTAGCAATTTTTCCTGTTTTAGCTAACTTAATGTCTTTGATAGAATGAACATGTGTCCACCTTTGAAGATGAGATTAATACCTGATGTAGAATTATACCAGTAACCCACATAAGCAGGAGTTGGGGAAAAGCTCAGACAGGGCAATGAATCAAGAGTGAGGAGGCTTGGGTCAGTTCTCTGCTCTCTTCCAGCAACTTGATGTGTGACCTTTGGGCAAACTACTTCACCTTTCCATTCCTCTGACTCCCTCCCTCATCTTTATTTTATTCCTTCTTATTTAGACTTTCAAAGTGCAAGAGCAAAAGTATGTGCCTACCATAAGCAGTTTCAGTGTAAGCATTAATATACAGCTTTAAAACAAGGAGGCAAATATCTGGCTAGAGGCCTCCTGTAGGTATCTGTTAGCATGATCATCTGCAATCTGTGATCAGTGGATGGCGTTGCTGGATGAGGAGAGACTGCTTGTCCAACATCAACTGAATTTCTCAAACACCTGCAGAAGAATATGTTTGCATACAGACATATCCTGAGAGGCACATTCACTTGCTTGTGTGGCCTTCATGGCCTGGTATGTCTTATGTCCCCTTATTCCAGGGGAAGAGCTGGTGTGGCTTTGTGATGGGCCCCCCTTTCTTCCTACTCTGACTGCACAGGGAATGAGCCCACTCACTGGTCTTGCGTGCCAGTAATTCTGATTGAAGATGTATTCTTTCACTAATGTAATAAAATACCAAGCCGTTCTCCTTTCCAAATTCAATTTGATTTTCTTCTAAGGCTTCTGCTGACACTAGGTTCTAATTTTTCCTGTTTCACATCTTTAAGAAAGGAAATGAGATGATCAAGTGGAAACTAGAGGTCACAATGTCTCTGAAAATATTTCAGAGTACGTTGATTAGAAAATTAGAAGAAAAAATATTTCTTGCACTGATACCAAGCACAGTAAATATTTGGTTCCGAAGAAATTTGAGTGAAGGATGCAAAGATGGTTTTAGAAACAAACTTAGCTTCAATTGTGATATGTTGCTGGGCATATTTGTTTTTTATCAACATGCCTTTGCTTCAGGATACAACTTAAGATCTAGAAGACTCTTGAAAAATTGACATATTAAGTAGCATGGGGGGAGTCTACTCTAACAGGATGGTTAAAAATGCTATTATCTAAAAACATCTATCTAGAAAAATGAGGTAGGGGGCTAGCAGGCCTCTGCAGGGTTGTTCTGCCTTTTCCCTCTTCCAGCTGACATGAAGAGCTGGTCTTCAGCCCTTTTGACAGGTGTGTGCAGAGGCAGCATGTTGCTGGTGGAAGCTGCTGCTCCCTACAGCCCCAGCAGCACTCCTGGTCTATTTTTGGTGAGCATTTGACCTATCCCTGGGCAAATCTGCAATACCTGTGGGAGAAATGGGTGTATAGCACCTCTGTCTAGATCCTTAACAACATTTTAAAACTTGTTTTCTTCCCAGTTGTGGTATTGTGGCTTTTTTTTATCCAGGGGTGCAGTTCATAAAGCCCTCTCCAGGAGGGGCTTTATGAGGATAAAGGTGGATAAGGGGATAAGGGTGTTGAATTGTAGAATCATTGAGGTTGGAAAAGACCTCTAAGATCATCGAGTCCAACCATCGACCCAACACCACCACCCACTAAACCATGTCCCTAAGTGCCTCATCTACATGTCTTTTAAATACCTCCAGGGATGGGGACTCAACCACTTCCCTGGGCAGCCTGGTCCAATGTTTCACCACTCTTTCAGTAAAGAAATTTTTCTTCATGTCCAATCTAAACCTCCCCTGGTGCAACTTGAGGCCCTTTCCTCTCGTCCTATCGCTAGTTACTTGGGAGAAGAGACTGACACCCACCTTGCTACAACCTCCTTTCAGGTAGTTGTAGAGAGTGATGAGGTCTCCCCTCAGCAAAGGGAGCATGTTCCCCAGGGGAGGGGGTACAGCTGCTAGAGCAGCAGTGCTCCCCAAGCTGTTGTCTCAGTGTGTCTCAGGAAAAAGCGTTAATGATCACCCCGGAGGCTACGGCACTGGTGGAGAGTCGTTGGGAGGGCTGCAGGCCTGAGTGAAGGGGCAAAAAGGGAGAACAGGTTAGTTGTTCTGCCTCCATGCCCATGTGCAGCAGGGTAGCTTCCCCCCGTGTGGGGTGAGCCGGGGCACCTGCCGGGGAGTGGGGTTTGTGTACAGTGGTGTCCCTGCGAGATCTGCTGATGAGAGTCCGGGGTGCTCTGGGAGGGAGCGGATGACCCCCGGGGTGGGCAGCGTCGCGCCTCGGCCCGCGCCCGCCTGGCAGCAGCGCTGTGAGGGCGGCGCGGCGGCCCAGAGGCTGAGCGGCCGGGCAAGCTG
>NW_008794089.1:1534351-1575867 GCF_000699145.1 Aptenodytes forsteri
CCTCGCCGGGGGAGCATGAGCTGTGCCCAGGCCGGCATTGTCCAGGTACGAGGGGCTGGTGCCGCCCGGCCCCGGGTGAGGGTGGTGGAGGCAGGGGGGGTGGGGTGTCGGTGTTTCCTCCCGGTGGAGAAGTGCGAGGCGGGATGGGGCTGTCAGCGGCCTCGCTGCCGGGAGAGGGCCTCCCCCGGGGCGGCCGGCAGCCCCCGCCCGGCCGGCGACATGCGGTGGTGGGTCGTGGGTGTGCGCTGTCATCCGTGCCCGGCTGCGCGGGTGCCCTCCTTTGTGCTTCGGAGCCGGCCAGTCTGTGCGGGAATGGGACCCCCTCCGTGTCCGTGGGCACTCCGCGGGTGGGGGGTAGCGGGGGGGGCTGTTTGTTCTCCGTGGAGCATATGGGCCCTTGTGGGTTACGGACTTAGCTGTTGGCCTGTCGGCTGAATTTCACTAGCGAACAAATAGTGTAGAATTATGATGAGCGACGTGCCAGCAGGGATTGACATCATTTGGGGATGTGGATATGCGCAGGCGGTGATGAAGAGTCCCGTGCTGAATTTTAGGTGGTTATATCCCTTCCCTGTAAAAGAAGCAGCCTCCAGATTTGGTTCTTGGCTCCTTGACAATGCAGCAAAATTTAAAGCACAAACTGCCTTTTTTCCCTGCTCTGTTGCTGTAAGCCAATCTTATTATTTCATGTTTTGGTTATTACCTTGTGTTATTATGTAATTGCATTTTTTTCATTAGCAACTAAATAAAATAACTTAAGTATGTTAAGAATACTGCCCCAGCCTGTAGCATTGTCAAATACTGCTTTTCTCATTTTGCAGCCTGCATAGATAGTGGGTTTGTACTGTCACAGGCACATGCAATTCATCTTGATGTCTCTTGCATCGTTTCCCATGTGTTTTATCTGTAGTTGCAGAAGAAATTACTTGGCCTGGGTTTAGATTTTTGCATCCTGCTGTTTGGAGCTGCAGTAGTGCCTTTTTTTTTTATGCTGCACTCAGCAGAAGTGCGTAGTAAGACTGTACAACAGTCAGTCAGGCTGTGCTCCTGTCCACGTATTTACCAGCACTACTGTCTCATTTTGTGTGGCACCTAGCCCTGTTGGAACACAGCAGCAATTAGGGGCAGGGTGCTGCTGTGCCAGTGGTGCCACGTAGCAGGTGGTCAGCTGTGTGTTTCTGATTAGTGCTCATATGAGGATTGCAGTTATTACAGTAATTCATTTTAGCTTAGGGATTCATTTTGAAAATTTGGATTTTCCACTAAGAAGGGATTATCATTTCTCTATGTAGTATGTGTGTTTTACGAAGAAGTAGAGTACTGTATGTATCCTGGCTGTTCTCTCTACTTCTGTCTCTAAAATGCACACCCATTTGGACAACACAGGTGCAATGTTGATTTCTATGCTGGAACCAGAAGTAAAAAGCAGTGCATGTTTATTCAACACAACACTCATCCTGTCAATGCAGTCTCACTCTAGTATGTGGGGGGGAAGAGTATCTGTCCTTACAGAGCAAATGCTGGTGTATTTGCTTGGTTGTTTCAGGAGGGTTAGCTCAAAAACAAAGAGGGGTTGGTCAGATGGCCAGTGCTTGTGAGGAGTGAGTGGTGTGTGAGTTGGTGGTAGATGGCATGTTGTATCACTTGTGTGATACATATGCTAATGTGTTGCTTACTTAATGTGACTTGAACTTTGGGCTCCTAACCTTTTTAGTATCAATCAGCTCTTTCTCATCAGCTTACTCGTTTGAAACCAGGGCAGGCCACAGCATGAACTGATGCACTTGGTGACTTTATCAGGAACTATCAATATCTGAACGTGGCAGTGACTTATTTGAAAGCAAACTGTGTACACATGCTCAGAACATCCCAAAGAACTGATTCAAAATCCGTATGCTCAGTATTTTAAATGCGTTCTAATAAACAATGTGGTATTTATTGTATTCCAATAAATAACTGGCTAAGACTTGTTACTAAAGTGCATCTTTCTGCGGCTTTGTTTCATGTATGTGGCACATGATCTAGCATTCTTTGTGATCATGAGATAATGCCTGTGAAGCTTTGTGGAGTTTTGCACGTGCCATGTCTGACACAAAGTAGCGTTCATTCAAGGTAGTGCTAAATCCTTCTCCTTGCCTCCTTTTGAATAGCCTTCTTACAAACAATGTAATTACTTGAATAAATAGTGTGAGCGGAATTTAGTTTATTAGCTGCTTTTTTAAATACTGCAAAAGATGTGGTTGTGGCATAGTGGGGAGGGTGATGGTGCTGAATAGTTGGTGTTGGGCCAAGAGCTGCTCTAATGAAGAGGTTGCGTTACCTGTTTTTTGAAGTTGTTGGAAATCTGTCTTGTGGACGCAGGCATTAAGGTTGCCCTTGTGGCTTCAACTCTGAAAGGTGCTCTTTTAAAAAAAAAAAAAAAATCCTGCAAGACAACCTCCCCATTCCCCCACCAGTTAGGCATGTTGCAAAGTTCAAACAGAAGGGCTTTTAGTAATTAAAAAAAGCAATTATTCCAAAGTATCTTAGTTTGAAGGACTTTGCTGGACAATGTAACTTGTCTTCACAATGACACTTGTTTTTCCAAAGCGTGTCTCTGGTCCTAAGTCTTACCTACTTAGTTTCCTCCAAACTTAGGGGTACCTGCAAGTTTTGGCTTCAGCATGCATAGATCATAGTCTTTGTGGGCCCCTGTAGACAGGGAGGAGAGCTTGAGCCTTATACAAGTGCTCTGGCTCGCTTTCCCCCCTGTCTGTAGAGGAGATGCTTGCCAGCCTAAGCCAAAGTATGCCTTTATGAATACTACACAACAGTTTCATTGGGTGTCCAAATATATGTGTGGCTTCCATGAGTGGATCATACCTGCAGCTGTCGCAACTTTGCAGCGTATATAACTAGGAACCATCAGTGTACTGGGAGTCACCGGCACCTCAGATGCTCTCCAGCCTCTAGTGGCGCCCGTGCTGCCAGGAACGTTGCTGTAGTGTCGGCCGTTTCCCTCGGATCGGCTGTGGGAGTAGCTGGAGGATGGTCCTGCTCGTACCAGTTTGTGTATCTGCCTATTAGCATGAAAAGGAGTTGTGACGCCCCCTTTTCTTCAGGATGTCTGTTGTTTGTTTATGCTCAGTGGCTTTCTCGGTTTTGGCAATAAGGAGATGAGTCAGTTTTGCTTCTGTTTAGGGCTTTTTTACCCATTTCTCTTCAAAGATTTCATGTGCTGTTGTGATTCTGCAGTGGCTGATAGGCAAACACTGCAGGGGTTTGGTTTAATTCCTTAGAAATACGTTTTTATTGGCCTTAGATGTCATGAACATTAATTCTAATAAAGTCTAAAACAGGCTAGATCTTATACTTACGCGTTTGTCCTAAAACACAGCAATATTTTGGTCTCTATTGATAATCTCAGGAGGGTGGGGGGCATGCAACACAGGAAAAATAAAAGCACAGCCAGTAGCAAAGGGCAGGCTGAGATGCCACCTACTCCAGTTGATGTTTTCCAACTGAGATTTGAGGCCAGCAAAAGGTCTTTACAGTTAATTAAGAAGAAATGGCAAGGTCCTTTGATGTAGGGAGCCCAGGGTCATTTTTGTTACAGTTAATGAATGGTGGCTAGGTAGCTGTATAATGGGCTTGTGAGTCAGTCTTGGAATTTTAGATCAGCTATGCCATGGCTAGGGTATCCCATTGTCAGTTCTGAAGTAGGAGGTTTAGGTTCTTCAGGCAGCGCTCCTCAGGAGGTGCTGGGACTGTCCCTTGGCAAGATGGTGTTCTCATCTCAGAAGTTTGTGGGTTCACCAGAACATGGACTGGTAAGACTGGTCCAAGCTACAGGCAAAATAGGCTGTTGTCATGAGCAGCAGACTGCTGAGGGCAAGAGGCTGGCTGTAGCCTCACAGCCTGCTTTTGCTTTGGAAAGAGGGAGGAGTTGGGTTGAAGCAGGGCAGCAGCTGAGCCTGAAGTGGGGTTCCCCTGCTGCAGTACCGGTTGCAGCTCCTATCTGTCCTCTCCCTCCAGTGGTGGCAGCAACAGAAACCTTAGCTCCTCAGGACTCTCCTTCCCTGACTCTGTCATCTCATTCTCCTTTTTCTGTGAGTTAGGAGCAGCCTAAGCTTGATCCCAGCCCCTCATCCTTTTTGTCCAGAACGTTGCCTACGATGCAGATAAACCTTGGGACGGCTTGGGGGCTGTGGGGGAGTGAGATGGTGTGCTGTTCCTTTTAGACCTTAAAGAAGGGGGAAACCCTGGTGCTCTTGTTTGAAATATTGAAGTAAATCAGCTCCGTGCTCCCCAGGGAATCTCTGTGCTCCATTGTATTGCAAAGTTCTTTGAGGACGCAGCAGTGCAGGCAGCGTTCCCTTGCTGCAGAGCAGAAGGTCTGTGGGAGAGAGCGTGTGCACAGCAGTCAGGAAGGCTATTATTGAGACCTTCGCTGAGGTTTCATTTTATGCATTTAGCAAAACAGGCTCACTCTTTCACACTTTCCAGATATTTTTATATTTCTCTGCAGATGCTTGTAGAACACCAAACATTTGTTTGGTTTGAAGCCTGAATTAAAACTCCCAACCAATGTCTAGAGGCAAAAGGAAAAAAAACCAAGTGTTTGTCCCAGAACTAAAATCCATTTAAACTTCAGTTGTTAACCCGTGAAATAGTGATGCAGTATAGAATGTCTCTTGGACTGAATCACTTGTGTTTAAAATGGAACATGCTCTAAAAATAAATGGGTAATTGCTTCAATGTAGTCAATATGGAATTTAAAGATGACTGACAGAGTGATTTGTCATCCATCTCCATAGCAGGAGTCATCTGGGAAGTCTGTGATGTTAAAGGCATTTGTTTCTATTAGCACCTTTTAAAGTAGTTTTGTTAATGAGCTCTTGAACACCAGGACTGAAATCTGTCATGTGGTATAATTAATTTTTCCATACCATAGGAAAATGTGTGCCATGTGCATCTTCAATTACCAAATCAGGTTTCTCAGGTCCTGAAATGTGTGGTTCAGCAGGCCTATCCTTTTAGAGAAAGGAGGAGCATGCTGTTCTTCTGGTGCCAACGAAGTGCTTTCACATGTCTCCATGTAAAATTTAGGATGGCATCCTGCAAGCTTGGGAAGATCTGATGTTGTGCTATTCACTGCATACTTTTTGCAGAGGAGAAGACTGATGGATACCCCTCCCAAACATGTGTAAGCAGAGGAGGAGGAGCAGGAAACTGTCTGCTTTTCCCAAGGGGAGAAGAGAGCAAGAGAGGGGGGAATACTTGATGAGATGGTCAAACAAGCTTTCTTTACTGTATGCTGGTGAAACACCTGAGTGCTGGTTGTATGGAGCAGATGGGTCAAGTTGTTGTTCTCTGGATCTTAAGTGTTGCTGTGGCTCCTCTTCTTCCCTAAAACAATCCTGCCAAAGTCTGTCTCTTTGGCAGAACGTATGTTGTACAGACTTTGCTAGGCTAGGTAAGAAGCAATGAAGTTGGGGATAATCCAACTTTGCTTGTGAGCTGGATGCCTGTTGTAAGGCACTTCCTGAACCATTTGGTGGGGCTACCTGCCTGGGTATCTGTGGGAATGCCTACAAGTGCTTGACAAACTAGTGGGATGGATGGGATCATCTGATGTCCCAAGCTGGTCCCTGGGCAGCTAGATGCTTTCCTTTGAAATCTGGGCCCTGTCAAGACTGATAGTCTTGTTAAAGTAGGAGATAGTGTCTTGTGCCTACATCTTAAAATCCTGTATCAGGAAAATTTAAACTTAGAATTCACGTTCTAATGCAGAACATCCATCTAGTGTTGGGTTATTTGTCAAGTGTCTTTAATGATGTGTAAAAAAAAAAGCTATGGGAGAGGCCTTAGGGTTTTTAATATAAAAATATGTTTATATTTTTTGTGTGCAACTGCATGGTTGCCTGAAGAAGACAAAGACAACAGACTTACTCTCTGAAGCAGCATCTTGATTTAAATAGCAAGGTTCAGTTGCTATATGCTTAATGTGAAAAGGGGGGAAAGTGGAGGAAATGTTTAATCTTGGAGTCAGAACACATGTTTCCAAGATGATGCTGTTCAAGATTCATGAAAGGCCCATTTGCCATTAAGTTGTCTGCTGCCTTGGTTACAGGTCCATAGAAGCTATGTAGAGATTTGGAGTGAGATCTTTTCATGAACTTAAGTTGCTTAACTTGACTGCGCCATGCTCTCAAATGGTAGTCAATGTGAGATCAGTACCATGATTCAGAAATACTACATATGTATCCTGAGTCACAGTAGAGACCTGATGCTGAGATAAAGTATTATTGAGTCAAACCCTTTGGTCTAAAAATGAACAATGCTCCTCCTAAAGTTATTGGGAACTTTGCTTGATGAAGGGCAGTGCTGTCTGGCCTTTTGTGACTTTTTAACTTTTTTTAGAGCTGAGTATCACAGGGAAGCTGTCTGTTTGCTGTGCCAGTGTGAAGCACTGACATTTCTTTCTCATTGCTCTAGCAGCAGGCTAAAGGAGAAACAACCATACGAGTTACTAC
Source organism: Aptenodytes forsteri (assembly GCF_000699145.1). Classification (NCBI taxonomy): domain Eukaryota; kingdom Metazoa; phylum Chordata; class Aves; order Sphenisciformes; family Spheniscidae; genus Aptenodytes; species Aptenodytes forsteri. Next base: position 1,540,867 of record NW_008794089.1, read on the forward strand.
CCAGACAGGTATTAAAGGCTAATGAGCTGAACTATATTTTCTCCTCCTTCTTAGGCTAGAAAAGGATTCCAACATAGAAGCACCTGGTCCTGTGGTAGAACTCCTTTCCAAGACCCATCACTACGATGGCTTAAAGAGTTAGGCTACCTGATTTACCTTCTTTTTTGTTTCTACTTCTTAATGTGTGTTTCTACTTTTGCTTTGTGTTTGAAAGGAAGTTACCCATTTTTTTCATATCAGTGAAGCTTCCATTAAAGAATAAGATTTCCCATCTGACTAAAGGCAGAATTTCTTATATTGGTCAAGAAACTGCATGCTGGTATAGAACCATTACCTGCTCTTGAAATTTGACTTTATTACTCCATGCTCCTCAGAACTGTCACTCTCAGAGTATCCTCTTTGCAGATTTTCAAAGGCTCTCCCTCCCTGCACATCAGTGTGCATTCTCTTTGATAGTCTCCTTTCTCCCTTCAACCTTCCCACTCCCTGAGAACTGGGTGATAGCAAAGTACTGTTCTTCCCAATGCACTTAGCTACACAGCTGTTCCTAGGCCATGCAATCTTATGTCTTGGACAATTAAAACATGGGTTAATAACTCAGATGAATTCTTTGTACTCAGTAGTATGATGTAGGCTAAAACCTTAGCGTCTGTATTTAAGCCATTATATTAGGACACTTCTAACTAAAAACATCTATCACTTAATTGTAAGTGTCTGAATTCTTACATATTTGTGTCTTTTGCACTCAACTGTGTATAAATCAGGAGCAGGTGCAGAGAGGGTACTTGCTTATCCTAAAGTGCTTAGGGCAGTTTACAGACCTGGTGTTAGAAAGATTTTACTGTTGCTGGGGAGGGAATGAAAAAGTTTGGGACATGAGAACAAAATAACAAGCAACCATACTGCAGGAAATACAGCAAAATTGTAGCAAAGGTATGATAAAATGTTCTGAGTGTGTTCAACTTGCCAACTGTGCTGCTTGAGGTTTGGCTAGAGATGAATCCTAGAGGAGGGTGGAAGCAGACAGTGCCTTCTAGAAGTCTGATCTAAGGATCAGCTGCTTGATTTGCTCGTTGGAGCCACATGGTAACTTCTAGGTGTCAGCCATATTGTCTCTTCCAGCTTGGAAGATCATCACAAGCCCAGGGAAGTTACTGCAGAACTTCTAGAAAGGGGCAGACTGCCCTTGTGCCCTCTCTCCTTTCTTTGTGTCTGCCTGGACCTGCTTGCAAAGGTGGCTTTTTGAAGTTTGGAATAGGGGTAGGTGTCCAGGCCAGGCTCCCTGCAGGGGTGTCTCAACCCTTCACCCTCAGTCTTTAAAAAAAATATCTAAGGCTCTAGTTGGAAATGAGTAAGAAACAATTTCCCAAAAGACTGTACAGGAAGAAGTTGCTTCATTACAGATAAAAGGATGGATATAGGGTTGTGAGGGAGAGTTTGTATGTTTAAACCTCTACTTTGAGCAGGAATAGAAATGTTTCTGGCAGAGCCTCTGCTTCTGTAAAATATCTTGATTGCCTAGTTCATATCAGAATGACTTTCTAACGGTTATCAAATGTGGATTTTGTGCATGTGTGTATGAATTATTTGTTGGTAAAATAAGATTGAGGTTTGGACCCCGAGTTAAATATATGCCTGTTCTGACCTATTTTTTCCCAACCTAATTCTGCCAGCTCTGTGTGCATACATGATGTTACTTGCTTAGGGAGTCCCACTGACTTTAGAAAGATAGTGTACCTTAGGAAAGCTGGTATGTAAGTGGTGGTAGCAGGCTCAGGGTTTGCATGAGATGGGTTGTCAGGCTAGCTCAGCAAGGGGAATACATGGAATAGGATGTTTGAGGAGGAGTCTACTGATTTAACACTGTATCATCTAGTAGCTCAGGAAGGGTCATCGTGAATAATATGTTTGGCTGACTTGTGACCTCCTCATTAGAGCTCTGAGATGGACAGGAGATCAATCTACTTGATGGCCTTCTAATAACTCACTGGAAAACCCAGTTCATCTCCTTTAGCTACCTGGACCAAAAGGGATATAAATGCAGTACTGCTAATCCAAATAATCCCTGTGGGATCATGAGAGGGGACACCCACATGCTGAAATGAAAAGTGATGAGGGCCTTAAGAAAATGAAGATCTAAGCTGCTAACTGTACATGGCATACTGTGAGCTTACTAGCTTATATCCAGGACGCTATAGCCATGTTTTGTGCAGCACTGCACCAAAAAGAGGCATAACAGATTAGCTTGAGTTGGCTGCCTGTGACTGGTTTATGTGCAGGGCAGCAATAGGGTTCCTGCTCTGTGCTCCCCGGGGTTTTTATTATTTTTAATGCAGGCAAAAGCAGCTTGCTGCATCTCTGCCCCCTTGGTGTGCTTGTGCCCTGGGTTAGGTGCAAAGCTGGTTAATACTGCCTGAAGGGGAGGCAGGTCCTCAGAAGCAGATACTCCAAAAATGGTGTGTTGGGTAGGGCCTGTTGCTCAGGGAGGAGCTGCCCTCTCCAGGAAGGGGTGTTACTTCTCTTGCACCTGATTTAGATCAGATCTAGGTCTGTGACTTTCCAGGAATGTGCCCTAACAGGCAGGGAGCTTCTCTAAGTGTGTGTAAGTATGGGACATGATTTACATGCATCTGGCCAAAGTCATTATGTTCTACATAGAAGATTTGAAGATTCATTGAGCTGGAGAGCAAGAGGGAGTGTAACTGATTTAATGGTTAGAGGGGGATTTTCTGGGTTCACGTGTTTTATATGCAGAGTACCAAGTGGGATGTCAAGACTGGTGTTTCTGGGATGCACAGGAGCAGAACACTAGGTCCCTGAATCCTGTTATGTTGAAGGCAAGGCTCAGTAACAGTGAGTACCATTTTCAACTTCAATGCCTAAAGTCTGTGTATGTCCATTCTTTTGATCTGGCCCAAAAGATCTACCTTCAGTCTTAGTCTTCTGAACTCTTTTTATTCATGCCTCAGTGATGTGTCCAGTGGGAGTCTGCATGTTTGTTTGGCTTGTTTTATGCAGTATAGTTTTCTGAGTTGAATCCTGGTAGCTAGTGGTGAATATGAAAGCTTTCAGATACAAATTCCCATGTAATAGGATACGAATATAATTCAGTCAGAGCTTTGATAAGCAACAGATTATGTGGTAACCAGTTCTTCAAGCCTCAGAGGACCTCGGATCAGAGCTCAGAAAGCTGTTGGGCTCACCTCTAGGTTTAAGAGTGAGATGTAGATAAGAGATTACTGAAAAATGCTTTCCAGCTGCACCGCTCAGCCAAAACCATTGTCTTTCCGTAACCACTTCCCTTGATCCTGTGTTCATGGTCTCTGATAGGTGGTAGGGCAGGAGGGAGATTTTGCAGCCATAGAGGTCTCAGCTGGACTTCATGCAAATCGAGGATTTCTCATCAGAGGAACATAGTTAACATTGCAGTTCATGATAAATGAATCAAAAGTTAGCTCCTTCTCAGACCTTTCAGGTTTTTCCCCGGTTTTTAAAGGAAGCAGGGGGTAAAAAGCTTTTTGTGCTTAAGTCAGCAGGCAAATTCTGCATCTGCTGGAGGTAGCAGGTCTTCTGTCTAATAAAGAACTATATTTATGTAACTGTTTGGAGGAAAAAAAATCCCATTTTAGATCAGAGATGGTTGGTGTTGAGCAGACTTTCTCAGAGACTGCTAACTGAGTATGATGTTCCTCCTCTTGCTGTGTGCACTTTGTGTCCCTGCAGTGCTGTCCTGCTGGGCTTGTCTTCGCAGTCCAGCTTCAGGTGTGGTTCAGGAGCTTGGACCAGCCCTTGTCAGCCCTGTTGAATGCTGAGTCACAGGGAAGAGCTGGAGACACAAGCATTACTCAGATCTGTGCAGCACTGGTGGATTATTTGCTGAAAACTAGACCCCTGCAAATCACATGCACTTCAGTTGTTGATTGAGATTGTTTGGTGGTATAATTATGATGTTCGTTTTCAAATAGCTGGCTGCTTGGGTAAAGAGCTGAATTTGTTGCCATGTAAGCCACCCTGAGGCTACCAAGCCTTTTAAAAAAAAAAAATCCGTATATTTTTTCCTTGCATATATTTTTTGGAATACATGTCACTTATGTGCAGACATTGAATCACCTGTGTTTTGATGACTCCACTGGGAGTGAAAGACTCCAAGGAAAGAAGACAGGTGACCTGGCAGGAGCAAATCCAATGCACTGCAAACATGCAGCATAATTATTTTCTCAAAGTAGCTCTGGTGCATGCATGTGTGGGAGGAGGGGAGGCATATTAAGTAGTGGAGCTGCATGAAAATTTGCCAGTCGAATGGTTTTCTGTCAAAAAAAAAAAAATGCTGTTTTAAACAGAATCAAAATGTTCCTCATGAGAATGTTTGTACTGCAGCTGGCAGCTGTTCAGAGGACCTAGAGCCCTGCAGCCTTGTTTAATGATCAGATCCAGTTGGGAGAGATCAGAGATGGAGGTGTGGCAAGGTGGTGGTTGTTGTTATGCTTCAGCTTTAAGGAAAACTTCAAAATGCTTAAATTTCCCACAGTGCAGAAAATGAGACTTGACCTACTCTGCTTCATACAGCTGCTTCTTAAAAACTATCTACTGTCTCCAGCGCACATCATTATAGTGTTGTACTGTTGTATTTACTTTGTGGAAGCCTGGGGCCAATCTCATTGCTGCGCTGAGTTCATCTAAATCACTGATCTTGCACTAGGGATGCATTTGGCCTGTGAGGTCTTAAAATAACTGGAAAGATTCACTGCGTATTTATGTGGGACAGAGACCACACAGACTCTTTTGGTAATACTTGTGCACTGGAAAACAAAAGCATGTCAGTGAGGGAACCCCCCTCCCTGCTTGCTTTTTGGCTTTAAAAGATCACCTTGAACGGGGTCCTGGCTCCCTTTTTTAATTCAATTTTTCCAGTTTAGATAATGTTATTTTAGCAAGGTTCTCCTTCCCCCTGACGCTAGTGGGAGCAATTTTTTTCCCTCCCACCACTGTCTCTACTTCCCTTCACCTCACAAACACCTTTTTTTATAGCCATTGGAGGCTAATACGTCTATATTCTCAGTAGCAAGCCTGTAAGATGTTTGGGCTTCTAGCCTAAGATGGTGCAAACCAAGCATAGTGTTTAGGCCCTTCTGGTTTCAGTGGTGTTGGGGCCTTATTTTTGGTTGTAAAAAGGCCTGTGCTTTGACACAGCTGGGCTCTCTTACTTAGGGTACAGCAAAGGTAAACTCTCTGCAGCAGAAAAGTGTTACTGTTAAAAAGTGACCTTCAAAGAAAAATGTCCCATTTTGGCTTCACTTCTCCTGTGGCAGTCAAACCAGGCACTGGTGCAATAGACAGAAAAATGGCTTCAGTTAAAAAAAGCTCTTGAAATGGTAAGACTTTCTCGCTTTTTGTGGCGATTTGTCTTGTTCCTGCAAAGACCTTTTCTCACCCTTTTGCCCTGTGGATTGCTCTGGTGTGTTGAAGACCATCCTTCAGTTGCTTAGTCTGTTGAAATGTGAATGTGGAAAATGTATTTTTCTTAGTGTGAACACTCAACAGTGCATTTGTTCAACAACTGAGTGGTTCCTTGTTCAGAGCATGCTGTGCAGCAATAACATAGCAGCTTTATCTCCTAAGTAAAATGAAGAAAGAAGGTTAGTGGAATTTTTTTATTATCCTGAGACTATTTCTCAGTCTGTTTAGTTCACCAATTTCTTCTGCGTATTTGCTAGCACTTGCCTTGCATCCTGTGTATACAGATATCCTTCGGTCTTTCTCTGGCTCTGTACCCCTCCTGCTGGATGATGGGCTGGATGGGGAGGGGTGGTCCCTGCTGTGTCACTGGTTCCCTGGCTCCAGGTATCCATGTAGCCAGAGGTAGAACTAGTTTTGAAGTGCTCTGTCATCGGGGTAAAACTTGGCGGTGTCAAACTTTTTTGTCTGGCCATGAATGAAGCAAAAGAGCAATAGCAGAAACTTTATCACTGTGCCTAATGTTTTTATAGGCTGAGTAGATAGCCAAGTATTACATATGAAAAACAATTATATTTTGAGAAGTTCTCTCCTTTTTCCTTTAAGGTGTGCTGCTGTCCATGGATGAAAATGGGAATCTTTCAGAGATCCTTGCCATGCTCTGCCTGGAATGCTTAGCCATTTTCAGTTTGTGGACCCTAAATTTTCAGACCTTAAATGCTCTTCTAGCAGGGATGTGAATCCCCCCTTGTAGAAATGTCATGTCATATCTGCCATTCAACTATCTATGTAACCTGTGTTCTTCAGGCCTTGCAGCTTAAAAAAAAAAAGGGGTTTTTTTCTTATGTTTAAGGCAAATTTTCTGTATTTCAATCTGTGCCCATTGCCTCTGGTCCTGTCACTGCACACCACTGAGAAGAGCCTTGCTCAGTCTGCCTCGCTCTATCCCACCAGCTATTTATGCACATTGATAAGATTCCCCCTCAGTCTTTTCTTTTCCAGGCTAAATAATCCCAGTGCATCCTTCTGCTTCTCTAGCCACTCTTTCCTGCATGTTAGTAATTTCCTTTGGTCAGGATGTGCATTTGTGTGGCTGCATGGAAAGCTGTGTCAGGGAAGTGACCCGGGTTAGAAGTAACCTGTTATTTTATTCCATGTGGTTTTAACCTAGATGAGGTCCACTTGACTGTTCTGTGAATGCCTATGGCAATGCAAGAAAACACCCAGCAAAGGCTGGCAACGAGGAGTGGGAGGGAAGGCAAGGTGTTCCTCCTTATGAAGTGTCAGTTTATGCTGGCTTAAAGTGTTTGTGGCAGTAGTCACCTGTGTGGACTGTGAACAGATCTGAAGACCCAAGGGTAAAAATCTTTGGTCTAGACTTATCAAGAAACCAAGGTAATGGAGATGGTGTTTTGGCAGGGCTTTTTGTCTGCCATGAGAAAAATCATTTTTCTATATTATTTCTTTACCCCCACCCCAACCATTTTATGTTTGGGAACTTTCTTAACTGATTGTGTTTCTGTGGATTTAGTACCCTTCGATAGAGACCTGCTCCATGAAACCTCCCCTGCTTTCCTTTGAACCTATCTATACTTTTGTTGTAATCTGAAAATGAATTTCACAGCTCAACTAACTGTCTCATTAAGAACCACCTCCTTTATGTTGTGAGCCTGACTCATAGTGCCTTTTCTTGGTGGCCTCCCTTCCTGTATTTGAAGAGAAAGTGAATGATCCTCTGTTCTCTTTTCCACTCCTGATTCTGTGAACCCCTGTCATATCTCCCCTCAGTTGTTTTTTACCCATCCCTGAATCTTCTTTTAATCTTCTCCCCTGCCTTCATCTTTGGTACCTGCGTGCCCTTCCTCTCCTGATTTGTTATGATTATACTATGCACTCCTATTTTTCAGATACTCCTTTTGTGTTAACTCCCAAACTAATTCTCTTCTAACTCCAACACCCTAATGTGCAATTGTGCATCTCTTGTTGTAGCTCTGTGCATCCTGTGTGGTCCTGTTCCACTGCTATTTCATCTGGATCCAGCAGAGTTTCTTGTATGTGACCCCTTTCTCTCCTTTTTCTCTTCCTGCCACCCATATTTTGGTCATGGACTTAGTCTTAGTCTTTGGGTTTTTTTATTAGACCAAATTCAGCTCTGTTCTCATGTTGTTGTTGAATATAACTTTCTGTTCATATCTATTGCCAAAAATTTTTGCCCATGACTTGGTCATTTTTATCCTTTTCTATTGTAGTCTTCACCTCATCAGCTTTCTGCAGGTTAAAATTTTGCTGTGAGGGCTTTTCTCCTCTGTTCCATTTTATTTGAATCCCAGGTCAATTTTTTGTCTATCTTATTTTTATCTTCATGGATCTGCTGAATACTGCTGATTCTTAAATACATGTTCTTATGCCTTCTGTCCCTTCTTTTGCTAGATAATTAACATGACTGAAGTACTCTGTTTCTGCCATTGGTATGGCAACTCTCTTCATGCTACTTTCTCTACTCATGGAGCCAGTGGTTAAGAGGCTGCCTGAGTAGTTTATTACTTTCTTCCTTCTGATCCTTCCCAAATATTTATTACTACGGAATGGCTATTGCAATAATATTTGTGAACTGCTGTTATGTATTTATCTTGTCTATATAAGGTTATCAGGTGTTTGGTGTACAGATACTGACTGGATGACTTGCAGCTCCGTACTATATCTTGCATTTCACAAAATTGTGTCTGATGCTGGCCATTTGAGACAATTGTTTCTGTTTTGGACCTTTTTGACTTTGCCTTATTTTAGTAGGTGATATGGTATTTAAATCTTCCAAAATGCAGAAGACCTCAATGAGTTTGGCTTGGGATTTTCATGCACAAGTTGCTTAGTGGGATTGTTATGGCTGTTAGAGGCTGCTGAGGGGTCCTGTCCTTTTTGGTGGATGTTCTGAGCACCTTTCTCCCCCTGTTGTATTATGTATATCTCGCCTTACTTCAGCTGTCTAGAATTGAGCCCTCTTGTGTCAGTGGAATAACTGGACTCAGTAGGGAGAGGGGCTTGGGATGAACCATTCTGTATTTTAAGGTAAGCTGGGTTTTCCTGTGGTGATACTCCATCAAGAGAGCCTTGATGCAAACTTAAGCAAAACAGCTAGAATTGGATAATGTAAATATCACCTTGTATCTACTACAGGGTTGTCTGTGGCAACAGAAGACTGGAATTACTGATCAATGTTTCTGTGCTGATTCATATTAGTGTGTTCTTGAAGTGTGTGTTGCTAACTTTGGTCATGTCTGTCTTCCTGGAGAGTTTAGTTTTGCTTTAATAGAGGGTCTGCATATCATTACATTCAGTGGAAGGTGTCACAAGTAGTAATGGTTAACTCATAATCACCAGCATGTAACTATGTAGAGCAGTGTACTTTTTGGAAAGTACAAAGGGTAATCGTGTATCCAGCCAATATTTCTCTTCGTAAGTATTGAAAAATCAGGAGTTGCACTTCCTGCCAATGTAGGAATTTTCAAGGCTTCTGGTTTGGAGACTCTCTTATGGGATCGGGGTGCTTACAGGGTTCATGATTTGAAGACTTTCAGTACATGCTGGTTGAAGATTTGTTTCTGGAAAGGAAAGCTGAGATTTTTTTTCCCCTTGACCCTCTGACTACTGGTACTATGTACATTAGGAAAAGCATTGGTTTTTATTAAACTCACAAAAGTGCTGTTCCTGCTGGAAGGCAGTTAGATTTGGGGGTCTTTCTCCCCCCTCTGCAAACAAACTCTGCTCTGTAAAGTTTGAGTTAGCAAGAAACAAGCTTTTCTTTATATTGATTTTTTTAAACTTGGCTATGCTTCACTTTCCTTACAGTCTCCAAGCCTTGTTATATGGCCTTTTATATGTTGTTTATTTAACAAACATGAATTTTATTAACTTAAAGAAAAATCCTCTCATCTGCTTTGAGGGTTAATCAAGGGAGAAACTTTCCAACCCATGAAAGCAGGGTAAGACTGTCTCTACTCTGAAATATTAAATAAAGGAATCAAAGGGAAGTAATACCCTGTGATGATACCTCAGGCAAGATTTAATTAAGAAAATGAAATTGCATTAAGAGTGACCCATTGTGGACTGCCCAAAAGCCAACAGATGAGGGAGAAATTTGTTAGCAGTGTCTGCCCATCAGTAAGAGCTTGCACAGTGTACCGAGCCTGTGAGATACGATGCTCAACAGAATGGCTTAAAGCAATGTTTAATTACCTGATTAAGGTCGTCTTTTTTTAAATTCAGTACTGCAGGGAACGTATCTAGTCTGTGAAATGGCTTGCAAGTTCTGCAGATCAGGGCTGGTCGTGGCATGTGGCCATGCATGGGTCTCCACTCATGTCTTGCTTAGATTTCATACTAATAAGTCGCCTGCAGTTCAGAGATACTGTTTCTAACCTTCACTGGCTAAAAAGGAGCTGCTGTCTGGTACATGGCATCAGTTGAAGAGTACTATTCAATAGCCATGTAAACCTCATGTGAATTGTACCTGGAACAGAGTGGGTAAGTTCACTAAGATTTCAGCACCTTTGTTTTGCTTTAAGTTGATGGGGTTAATTTTTTGTGCATGTTGGCCAGAAGCAGTTTTGCACTGACTGAACCCTGGAGGTGCAAGGGCAGTTAACTGCTTGGCAGAAGATCGGCGGAGGAGTGGAGACCTATGTGTGATGGCAGCTATTAAGAAAGCAGCAAAGGCTGTTTCTCTTAGATGGGCTCTTGTTGCCCCAGGTCTACTGGAGGCATGAAAGGAAGCAACTTGCCTCTTCCTTCAGTGTGACTGTGCAAAGCTCACAGCTGTGTATCCAGGTTCTGCTCTTGCCTTGACAGGTGAGGGTAGCTTCCTGATTTGCAACTGAAGGTTGAATTAGGAAACTGTGGAAAGAGCATATGAACTGAGGAGGAGGGGATGTAGGGAACCTAACACTTGACCCTTTACTCCCCTAGGTGATACTTTTGAAATACATTTGACTCATGGGGTCTTGAACAAACCAGGGAATGACACTTAACAGATAAAGGCTGCAAGGATGGGGGATGTCTGTAATAACATGTGTGACTTTAAATCAGCAGTCATCCCTGTGTTAGGGCTGAGCAGTTTCTCTTGTGCCCTGCGCAGTGTCTGGATTCCCAGAGGTCTCTCTCAGCCTGCTCTCTGGCAATTACGCAGGCATTCCCTCACTCTCACCATTAGTGTAATGGCTAGCAAGAACATCACTTATCCCTTTGCTCTTGAGTGACTACTGCTTCCATAATCTCTTTTGCATTAAACTAATGGCTGACTTGTGTATGCAATTTTTCTCCCCCTCCTCATGCAGTGAGGAGGGTACCTGTCATTGCTTTTGTCCCATTTGTCTTTTATTGCAGATGAAAATAGTGAATTTGACAAGAAATCAGAGCAACTGTCATATTTTTGTTGTGTCCCACAATCTTCTGCAAATCTTACTAAAAGTATGCAAATAATAGAAAATGCTAGCTGAAAAAAGAAACACCCCCACATTCAATTACTTTGTTGCCATGTGTAATTCCTCAATTGCAAGAAAGCAGATTCTTATCACAAGCAGTCATTTTACCTGGCTTTTATTTCTTTCAGTTAGAAGTGATATTTAAAGTAGCTACTTGATAAAATGGAGTAGTGACCATTTCCAAGCCATCCCTTATGAAAGAGGAAGAAAAATTTTGCTTACAGGTATGGTACCTCTCCCACTGTCTTTTACTGCAAAGTAACAGTGATTTTACAGACCTGCTTCACCTTCTCTGGGTTTAAAACATCATTGCAAGAAATAAGCATCTCTTATTTTTTTTTCCCTTGGTTGATCCTATTGCACCCTTCTGTTGGCCATCTTTTTTTGAAATGTAGTGCCTATAGATGAGTCCTTACCAGTCCTGTTCTTGGGGAATAAGTTTTACAGAGCACAAATGACTGCTTGCTATGTCTCTTCTGGGAGGGTGTAGAAATAGAGCTGGAAGTGATCTGCAGAGGCAGGAGAAATGATACCTGCAGCACTCACCAGGAGCTCGTGTAGCTGCTCTCAAAGGCTGCTCAGGATGGAGAGTCCACAGACTTGCATTGAAGCATGTACCTGTGCTGCTCTCTTTATTGTTAGGAAGTTTTTTGTAATGTTTAAGCTGACTCTTGCTGTGGTATAATCAGTCCCATCCATTGTGGGCACATGTGGTTTAACCTCAGCTGGCAACTGAGCACCATGCAACTGCTTCCTCACTCTCCCCCGGTGGGATGGGGAAGAGAATTGGAAGAGTAAAAGTGAGAAAACTTGTGGGTTGAGATAAAAACAGTTTAATAATTGAAATTAATAATGATAAAAATATACAAAGTGATTGATGCACAATGCAATTGCTTATCACCTGCTGACCCAGTCCCTGAGCAGTGGCCCCCCCAGCCAGCTTTCCCCAGTTTATGTACTGAGCATGATGTCACATGGTATGGAATGTCCCTTTGGCCAGGTTGGGTCAGCTGTCCTGGCTGTGCCCCCTCCCAGCTTCTTGCATACCTCCAGCCTTCTCAGTCAGTAGAGCATGGGAAGCTGAAAAGTCCTTGACTAGTGTAAGCACTACTTAGCAACAGCTAAAACATCAGTGTATCATCAACATTATTCGTATGCTAAATCCAAAACACAGCACTGTACCAGCTACTAGGAAGAAAATTAACTCTATCCCTGCTGAAACTGGGACAGCACAAGAGAGAATATTTTCTTCTTTGCAGCACCATCTTAAATACTAAATGGTGTCACTTGCACTGTTGTTCCCACTCCATCTCCCATCTATTTTTCCACATTTTTGCTAACCAGTCTCAATTATATGTACATCTCTATGGGTTGTGTTTTCCCGAGTTTTGCTCTTTCCTGTGGCTCTTCTCTGGACTTGTTCCTGTTGGCTCATCTTTTTCTTCAAATGCAGCACCCAGGTGAGGATGTACTGCAGCTGAAGCTTTGCTGATGCTCAGTAGAGTGAAAGAATAACTCCATGTGTTAGGCTGCAGTCCTGTTTATCTGTTCTAGCCTGCTTGTTTGTCTTGTGCTCAATAGCTTGAGACTGACTCGCGTTCAGATTGTCATCCCCTCTTACCAATGGATCCTCTCTGAGGACTCTTACCTGGCTAGAAGTTCTCCTTACTGTATTTATGCAGTTATTTCTGCCTGCATACAGCTTTGTTTCTTTCCTGTTTTTTCCAATTTCTCCAGTTTGTCACAGTAATATCGGATTTGAATCCCGTCCTTCACATTTGCAGTCTTCTTTGGTTCCAAGGTCTACAGATTTAATAAGTCAACTCTTTCCTGTCATCCAGTTAAAGATGGAGCAGGACTAGCCTGCAGAATTCATCCAGGTATGTGCTATACTTTCATGTAGAACCAGTGATAACTGCTGGATACAGTTCTCCAAGTTTTCCATCCAGCCTGAATTAACTTTACCTAGATCATATTCTCCGAACTTTATTAAGAGAATGTTGTGTGAAACTGTATCAAAAACTTTATACCTTGACTTTAAATAAGGTATTTGCTTTTTCCTGAGCCACAAAAACTTACTTTGCTGCAGAAGGAAATTAAATTGGTTTGAGGTGACTTGTTCTTGATGAATCTGTTTCTTGTTACTTCCCATCCCCAATATCTTGATGCTCTTTTTGGATTTGGCCCACTCAAAGAGCTCTTGGGATCTCTCATCAGAGTAAATGCCTGCTTAGAGGGATTATAGTCCAGGCTTATTCTTCTTTGTCTAGACTTTGCAGTCTCTGGGGCAGGCCTCTGGGTTTACCTCCGTGTTCTGGAGAAGTATCTGGTAAATCTTGAGCCCTTGACTATTACAAAGTCTAAATAGTAAGACTGTACAAATTCAATGTCAAGAGAATAAAAAAATCAGATTTTTTTTTTTACTCTCCCTGGGGGCTATTGTGAGATCCAGAAAGTTAATAAACTGGCCAGGTGCATAGTATGTCAGCTGATCCTATGATTTGTGCAGCAGTTGCCAGCTAGAAAAAGTATTTGGTACTATTACCTGGAATGTTTTCTGTATTTAGATTGCACCCAAGTAGAAGAAACACTGCTACTGCAGATGAACAGAATCTTTTTTCCCCTTATACCTCATGTATTTTTAGCCAAATGAATGCAATAGGAAGAAAGTGAGATCCAATATATAGCAAACTTTTTTATTCATGATATGGTTAAAATGAAATGACTGTAGTTTTATGATCTGCCTTTTCCCCTACAGTGTGTGTGTGGGAAAAAATCTTTACAGATGATAAGTCTCAAAGCATTTTCTAGATACCTGTTTATAGTGTAAAAGTAGATGTGTGAAAAAGAAACAATTAATGTTGTAGCATCTCAGTGAATCAGGTAGTCTTAGTATGGGTGTTTTGTAGGGCTTCAGCTTGTCCACATCAAGGTGGATGTTAGATCCCAGCTGTTTTCAGAGAGCAGGAGCACTGAAGGATATTAATCTGTGTTTAAGGTGTATTTTTAAAAGACTTTTTTAGGATTAATAGATTCAGCTCACAAAACTTATTCTGATCTAAAATATACTTTATTTACTGAGTGTTATTCTATCTAAAATACACTTTATTTACTGAAAGTTATTTTATTGCTGTGTAGTTGTAGAAAGCTTCTACTGGTCCTTCTCATTTTGTACAGTGCAGCTTAGCTGCCTTATTCAGTTTGTTTCTTGCTGGAACTCTGAAAATAGTGTTATATGCCTCACAACTTGATTTATCAGATGTAAGGCAGGTTTTCTGCCTGCATGTTAACACTGTAAGTATAGAAGTGTTGATTATATATCTAGTTTTGTGAAAAGCATGTTGGAATACCCTCTATATACAAGAAAACGTGTGGACCTCTTAAGATTTCAGAGGAGGGTCTCTGCAGCCTATGTGGAGTTATCCAAGTGCCTGAAACCCATCCTGCTATATCTGTACTGTTTATCTCTGACAAAGCCTTTGGACTGATGGATCTGCAAAGTTTTCCCTGCTGTAATTTTTTTGTCAAGAATTTAGCTCTTCATTTTTTTCTGAAATCTATCAGCTTGAGGAAGAAGACATATTTCTTCATATTTTTAGTTTGTTTCTGCTTCTTTCACAGAAAATTAACTGGATGAATTTTAAATCTCTAGTTTAGTCTTTACTCAAATGCATTTCTAAAATACAAAAATATTTGGTTTTGAGTTATGAAAGGCTGCAAATTCAGTGCTGGGTGCGGAGCCATCAAGTGTGGAGAACTGATATATTAGGAGATGCAATATATCTTGCATAAAACATAATAGATATTTTATTTGATGAGACTTAGCATTAATTCAGGAAGGGATTGCTTTTCATGATGGGTCTTTAAACATTCATTTATGTTTCCTCATTCAGAGGTTTTATTATCAGTGATTCAAGTTGTTTCATGAACCAACGAACTTACTTTGCCCTTGATTTGGCAAAGATTTAGACATATCTTTAATTTTGAAGCAAGAAGACTATGCATGCTGATTAGAGAGACTCTGCTTAAAATTAATTTAAATGGACTAAAGCAGAGTTTGTGTCTATCGGGTTTTGCTCAGGGAACCTGAATGCTTAGGATTTGGCTACTGGGAGGATTTAAGATACCTCATAAGTCCTTAAAGTTATTCAGTGGTGGCTTTTAGTTATAGCTTCTACTCCTCATTTAAAGAATGCAGGAAAAACAAATTGGAGTTTTAAAGTGCAGGGAAATGAATGCAAGTTTTCTGTATCCACCATTCACTTTAAAAAGACACCTAGGTGATTTTTTACTTTCTTTAGAATGAACTTCAGTTCCTTAGTCTATTTAATCAAGGTCTTAATCTGACCATGTATGTGTGTCATGGATTGTTTGATTCATTTACCTTATTAAACCATATGCATTTTATGCAGCTTTTACAGCTAATACTTTCTCCTTCCTTCTGTGCTTTTTGAAATTGTTTGACTTGGAAAAATTGACTTGAAAAAATTGTTGAGTAAGGTTTTTTGGTATCTAGATAGTCTAAAAATGAATCTTAGATTTCTCACATATGTTGTTCAACATTTTGAAGCCCTTAACTACACTGGTTCTGAGAACATTGTTAAAAGAAGTGACATCTTGGAAAGCATTGTGTGAATTATTAGTAAATGTTGATGGCTTAAGAATGACCTCAATTTTTGTCACTTCTCTTGTTGGATTTGCTAATATTTCAAAACATTTGGTTTTTCAAGGAAGAATTTCTCCTCCCCGGCTTCTCTTCCTCCTTTCTTGAGTCAGTGGTGAAGATGTGAGGCTGGATCTGACATGATCTCCATGGCAGCACACATTAGTTTCCATGGCAACATATTTCACAAACAAGCCTACAACTTTACTACAGTGTCAAACAAAAGGAGAAGCCTGACTGTTGGAACAGGCTCTGATCAAGGTTAAAATTAAAAAGAGGGGGAAGGGAGGAAACATGGAAAGAGGTTGGGTGAGATAATGACTTCTTGTAATTTGTCCTTTTAAAGCTTTTGCTCCAGGGTAAGCACATCATTTAAAGAAAAAAAACCTAAATTCTCCAGTCCATAATTACTGTGCTACCCAGCTGCATTCCTGCACATGAGTAGGTAAGTGATGTGCTGTCGCAAGTCTTTTGTCCCAAGATACTTCTTTAGCCTGGTTTTGGAAGGAAATGAGGCTTATGGAATAACAATCCTCTGTTCTGGTTGTCTCTTTGTCTCTCTCTTACTGTACCCCCCCCATAGCTTTTGACCCCACTGATCAGATTATTTGAATTTGACAGAGGGGCCAAAGTTGAGGAGGTAATTAAGTTCCTTTCCGTGTTGTGAAAAGTTGGGTTCTGGCTCCCTGTTCAGTCCCTGGAAGGATGCTGTGGGCACTGAGAATTGGAGAATTACAGGCATCTAAGCTGGATGGGTATAATAAGCAATGCATAAAGTCTAGTTCCTTTGGTCTGAATTCAGGAAAATGTTTAAGTATGTGCTTAGTGTCTTTCTCATGAGATACTTTCCCTAACTGCAAAGTAAGGCAACTATGAAAGGCTGATACTCTTGGAAACAGTTAAGGTTACTTCTTTCAGGATAATGGTACTGGGAAGGTACGAGGGAAAGTATGTAAGGACTGCAAGGTGTGAAGGGGCTTTCAGTTATAGACTGAATATAATCTAAACTTCAGGTTTGTACAATGCAAAGATTGCAGGCAATAGGCTTGTTGCTTTGTGCTTGTGTTGCACATTGTCTGGTCAGGAAGCTAAAATGCAGTTATTCCTGTCCCCTGCCATGTGCTTCTCAGGCTGCTACTGGCAACCAAATGTGAAAATACAGGGTGGAGCTGGGGGACAGAGGACTTGTAATGAGAGGATTTTGGAGTGTGGGCAAGGATAAATCGGTGTATTCAGTGGTCTGCTCTGTTTATTTGGCCTGTGCACATCTCCCCTGTCTCTGAAAGATGCAGTTCCACATGCATGGGAGAAATTGCATAGTTGCATTTATGTCACTGGAAAGGTGGTGGTGTTTTGGTAGTCTGTTTCTCAGCTGCATTGGGGGAGATGGTTTTTAAAAAAAAAGGAAGGAATGCGAAAGTAGCTTAAACTTACGTTGACCCTGGTTTAGAAGTGCAAGGCTACGACATTACTCTTGTCACTTTAAAGTGATTCCCATCAAACTCAGTATGGTATGTTATCTTGCATGTGAGCTTTTATGGGAAGATGGGAGGGTTTTTATTTTCTAGTTTTTTATTTAATAATATTAGGCTACATTATAGAGGTGACTGTACAGGCTTAAATGCACGAGGGAACTCAAGTATCAAAGATATCATTTGATTAAAAGAAATACAGATAACCCACACTAGTATTGCTGTAGGTGATGGTGTGGCAAATGGAAGGCAGTGTTAGGCTGGGGAGCTGCTGGGGTGGAGGCGGGTTCTGGAGATGTGGCTTGAGGCTGGGGGCATTGCCCTGCTCAGTGAATGGGATCCAGCTCCAGTGGGTCCTAGAGGGCTGGTCTTTTAATATGTTACTGTTCAGAGGTGACTTACCCCCTGCAGACCTCTGCTTACTGTACAAAGTATTAAAGTGGCAAGATACTCCTTCAGAAGGAAAGGAAAACAGTCATCTTGCAGAATTGTTTTGTTTTTCTGACTCTTGGAAATGATCCTGGTGGAAATGGTCTGCTGAACAGAGTTAAATGAAATGGTCAAAGATGTATATAGTCATGATTTATTGACTACCTTTTCATTTTACCTGATTACTGTTTTCAAAAGTGACTAGTGATTTTTTTTTTAAGGATCTTTGTTTCCCTAAATCTCTTCAGAAGCTAGTTCTTAGGGGGCCTCCATGTTCTGAAAATTAAGTCCTCTGAAGTTTCTGGTGAAACAAAGATGTATGCAAACGCTACCCATGTTAAAAGGCTTGCCTATAGCAGTGTTAACTGTATAACCAGCCTATGCTATGCTTCTGTTTTTGATTTAAAAAAAGTAATACCTGTGATAAACTACTAAGCTTCCAAAATACCAATATTGAAACTTTTCTGTAGCTGAGATGCCATCTCAAAACACTTAGGAGGCTTGATGTGGAAAGTCAGGCATTCTTATTTAACACCCTTTCATGGTGGTTATGTTGTGTCCTCCCTAGGCATCACAGGGGGCTTAGTCCCTTCCAGACTGACAACCCACAGAACCTGTCTTTGGTTGCTTCCTGCTTGGCTTTCAGCCTTCTTCCTGCCCTTAAGACTTCCCAAACCTAATTAGTGGTTCTCACGTTTGAATTGGATGCTCAGTGGTGGTCAAGCCCATCCATCCTTCTAAAGAGTCTTAGCTGGTTTCCTGTCCCAATCAAAAGCAGCTTCTCCAGCTACTGACTTCCATGTTTTGAAGCTTATATTCAAAGACCTGTGATCCAGCCAAGGTTTAGCAAGGCAGGGTAAACTAGACTTGCATCTGGTTTTTTTTGTAAGTTTGACTGGGACAGGATTGATGTGGATGGTTTGCCAGTATTATGATTTCAATATGTATTCCCAATACCTTTCTGTGAACTGTGGTAATGTCTTGCTTTCTTCTTCTGCTTTGCCTCAGTGTTAAAATTGCAATGTGGGCTCACTGCTAAAGAACTACCAACATATCCATCTGAATGAAAACTGTGAATCTGTTCCATGGGTTGTAAAAATAAACTTGTTTCATTGAGCTTTCATGTATCAAGGGATTTGCAAATGTAAAATGCAATATAAAGGAAATGGATTTTGAATAATTCCTTAATCTGGTTTTCAGTGGTCAGGATGTTCAGCTGCATTTTCTGTCTTCCTAATCACTTTCATATTAAAGATTAATTGCATATCATAGAGAATCCTTGATTAAGCCAATGAAAAGTGAGAGCATAGATCTGTTCATTAGAAGCAGTGTGGGGAATAATAATGAGCAACTGCCAGGCTTCCTTGTCTACGTTACAATAGACACATAAAGGATGTAAAGGATGTGTATTTCTGTGATTCACGATTTGCTGTTATTAAAAAAAAAATCATTTACAGTTTTACCAGGAAGCTTCCTTATTAACAAAACACAATAAATTACTCTGCTCCATACAACTCCTGTGGTGTAAGTTTAACAGGGAAAGGAGTTAATGTTTTACAAGTGTGTTTTGCCTCTGACTCAGGCAGAATCCAACAAGGTAATTTATGAAGGCATTTTTATTTTAGACTTTTGTCGTTTTGACTAGGACTTTCTCTTTTGCTACATGCCTCTCTGCAGTGGTTTTTGTCCTGAGTTCTGGGGTATTGTATGTGACACATGGACCACATCTGTAAACCTGCAGAATTTGCTTGCCACTGCACAAGTAGATAAAAGTGTGTGTGTAACACTTTAACCCCAGAGTATGCTGCTCTGGGGCTGTCTCTGCTGGCCTCTGTAGAGAAGGAATATCAAAGGGTAAGAAGTAGCAAGGGTGATGTCAGGAAATATGTCAACAGCATGAACTAGAGGTGCCAAAATTAAATTAGAGTCACTTTATAATACAAAGTGAAACAGTTTGAGAATGAGACTTGTTCGTGAGGCCAAATGGTTGTTAAAGGCACACCTTTGTTTCTAACAGGTGCTAGTACTGCAGCTGCTAGATTCCTATTCAGCAGCAACATGTGACTGTTACTTGGAGGGAATGATTTCACTAGTACTGAACGAGTTTGTCCTGAACCTGTGAGCAAGAGTCATGAGGCTGTAATCATACTTAGTATTGCTCATAGTATGTAGCAGTGATTCTGAAACCTCTTGGAAGTGGATGACTGTCAAGTCTCAATTTCTCATGGACCATCTTGGATTCTTCTCAAACTTTTTAAGAGAAAACCCCATTAGACTATGAGTGAATTAAAGCCAGTCTCATCCACCCCATGCCAGTCATTGGAGAAATGTAGTTTGGGAACAACTAGCAGTGTGTCATCTTTGTCTTAAATGAACTATAAAATAAAAGGCCTCTGGGTTGGCTTTCCTGTTCCAATGGATTTGTTTTTTCCTGCCTAAGGCTTAGAGATTCAACAAGTAGAAGCCTCTGATGCTGAATTACACCTCCTCCAAAGACCTATACAATCAAGTCACTGCAGAATGGGAAGTCATTGTCCCAAGACTCATCTGACAGTCATTCTGTGTGCCTTCCCAAGTATGGGCCTTAGGCCCCATTGTATTGCATATGTTGTAGGGAGGATAACTAGATGTGTGTCAGAATATATGAAGGTCATCAGGTACTAAGAAAACTTCCCAGAGTTGGAGTCCTTTACCCAATAGGTGGGCAGCAAAGCTGAATTCTTGGTTGAGAAGATAAATTATCCCTAGGGAGTAATTAGTAACTGATAAGGTGACTGGTTCCAGACCTCTTGAAACAGAAGGCTGTTTCATGATTAGAGAGATGTGGTCATTGGTGATGAGTCAATACAGTTTTTTTCCATTGATTGTCAAATAGCAATTAGGAATGGCTGGTTATTGAGTAATCTACATTTGCATACCTTGTTTGCTATCATTGGACTTCATAGATCACTCTTTAACATTTTTATTTTTCTGCTTCTCCTTCCTGCCTCTTTTGAACTAACGAGAGTAGTACACCGAAGGGAATAACTAACCTATTTATCTTGCATTTCTCATGAAGTCTCTAGGCAGCATATTCTAATCGCCTTCATCTTCCAAAATGTCTGCGCTATATTCAAACAGATTAAGGGAAAGACACTTCAATCTTGGTAAAAACTTATACACCAATGTTGGCAATAATAAACCTTCCAATTTAATTTCTTTCTCCTGAAAAATTTGAACCAAACTGAATTTTGTGGATGGCTGGTCAAGTTGTCACAGGTCTAGTTCGTGTGTGCATATATAACTGAACTGTGTGGTTTTACTTTTCAATTTTTTTTCAGAGGCAGACCAAAGGGATCCCTTGACTTTCCAAGTTTACTTCCTTTTTTATTCACGAAGTGGTGGGTCCCAAAACATGTTGGATTTACTTTCTCTGCTTTCTAAAGGTTTCTAAAATAGATACTGTGATTGTCACTTCAGGTTTTTTTGCCAATATACCCCTAAAGGCATTGTTGTTTTCAACAAATGAGATCTCTAAACAGTGATATTGTATAGAGAAGGTTTTGAAAGTATGGAAAAATTCAGTGTCGGAGTTAGATGAGAGAAAGACGTAGTTTAAGTGACAGCAAGGGAGTTCAGTTGGTGATGAAAGTTGTGTCTGTATAGTCACTGCAGGGACTGGTTTATGAAGATACAAGAGTTAAGTTTTATCTAACTTCTCCAGGTGCTGCTGGCAGTGTGATCATAGTGGCATAGCTAGTGCTGCAGAAGTCTCTGGTGGAATGGCACATGCTCAGGTGGCGAACCTGTTCAAAGTCCTGTCTACCACAGCAGAGACAAGAGTGGTGGTACAGAGTGATGAAAAGTGTGCACTTCAGTCTTGTAGGTGGGGGTGGTGGTGTATTTGGTTCCTGCCCCTGTCCACCCTGTGGGTTTTGAGTGTGGTTTTTTGCACTAGCTTAACTAAAATTATGAAGAAAAACCCCCAACTAGCTAAATCCCTGCGACCCACTGTGAAGACTGGTATAGCACTCAGTTAATACTGTAGCAGCTTGCTTGGGTGTGTTGCAGGGATTTGGGTTGTTCAAACCCCATTTATATCAGTATGAGAAGAATTGTATAGGTATGGCTGCTGTGTGTATTCCATACTGGTTTCACCTGAGGAGCTCAAGCAATATGATAAATTTATCTTCGCACTTTAGGAGTCTGTTTCCATTTTACTGCACAAAATAAACGACGCTTTAATGGGTGGAGAGGCAAATCTGGTCCTCTTCTGGTCCAGAAAACTTACACCGCTCTTTCACTGTGCATGACTGATAACATATAGTCCTGTGAAAGGTTGAGTTTTGCACAGCTTTTTGGGTGAGAAGGGGTGAATAGGCTAGGGAGGAGGTGGGAAAGGACTGGATAGCCATTCTTAATGTGGGTTTTCTGCTGTCTTCCAAAAGAGAACAAAAATCATCATGGTAGAGATTATTCTAGCTGCTGTACCTTTGTGCAAGAATCATGCTGCTGCTTGTGCTTTTAAATTAATGGGTTGGTTTCCACTCATGCACTTGTCTTTTCTGTTTCCCTGGGTAAGGCTCTGGGCAGGTTCTGAGGCAGAGTTTTTGATCATGAGCTCAGCTTTGCCACAGGAAAACTAGGAGGAACTAAGTCATCTTCTGACTTGTTGTCCTGTGCAGGAAGCCTGGGGCTACTACTCCTGTCCTCCCCAAATGAACTCTGGATTCTTCTCCCCCATTGTTCATGGAAAACATGTTTAAGATTAACCACTGAAACTGGATTTATTACTGTTTGTACAGCTCAGACCCATATTCTGTCATCTTTGACTTGCTTCTGATCTGGTAGGGCAAGGCATTTTTGGAACATCTACTGTGTTTTTACCTTCCTCCTTGACTGAGCTCCTTTCCCTTGGACCAGCCCAGAACATACAGCTCTTTGTTTTGTTCAGGCTGTCCACATATTTGGTATATGCAGGAGTAGGTAGAAAAGAAAATCTGCGTTGATTCTACCTTTTAGTGTTTGACAGCAATTTTTACTTTTAGCCACAGGAATGCACAATGGGAGCCTTTCTCTACAACTAAAAACATCCTAAAGAGTTTTCACTGGTACGTACTGGGACATGGCCAGAGCAAGAGGATAATCCGTTCTGCAGGGCACCAGACATGACTATCTTTTATATATCTGTATCTCTTATAATTGAAAAAAGAATGACATTAAGGTCAAGGGAAGATGTCTGGAGAAAAAAAGATTTGTAATGGCTAAAAGACCTTGTAGAGATTCCTGTTCTATCCACTCACAAAATGTGCAAGAGACCATTTAAAAATTAAATACAGATGAGAGAGAACAAAAGGTAGGGAGGTAAAATAAGGGAAGAAATTAGCAAGGTTGCATAGATTATCTGTATGCAACCATTAATTTAGAAATAAAGATGTGGAATTTTCATTTGAGTTTATTTTTTAGAAAATTTAGTATTTATAACGTATATTCCTCAAGATTTCAGTATTGGGGGGGTAATGTGATTTCTGACCTGCACAATTAGGGCAAAATAGTTTGCTTTAGTTTACTTCATCCAGATCAAAACGTTTTGACCTCAGCATTGAGCTGAGTCTGTCTTGTATATGTCTCCTAAGCATATTGCTTATGTTACCAGATGGGGGACAGAAAATAGAAACTTTTACATTTAAGGAAGTCAACAAATCCAGAGATTTGTGTTTGATAGTTTTAAAAGAGCTTATCGAGGTATTCTGCAGAGCACTAATATCAGTTTTAATATATATATCAGAGCCCTGGAGAGGTTCAGGAGAACTAGAAAAAGGAACTGTTTTGTAGGTATTTAAGAAGGTTGAATGGTACACCCAGCTACTTGTTTGTCTGTTATTATGCCAAGCAGAAATGATGGAATGCCTGGGATGTGACTAATACAGCTGTAAGGAAGGGTAGTGTCAGGAAAGCTAGCCCATGTGGGTGTTGACTTGTAGAAAAAAAAAAATCATGTCAAACTGGCCTTTTTTCTTTTTATGACATTTTAAGCCTGGTTAAGAAAAGTTATACAATTGATTTAATGCACCAAGACTACTATGAGGCATTTCTCTTGTTGCTGTACAACATTTTGATTGAGACACTAGGTTGATACAGATTCAACATGTGTTAAATAGAAAAAAAACTGTATAACTGAGGTCTCCAAATGTAATGGTAAATAGGAAAAAAACATTGCTGACATAAAGAAGGCTACCACTTCTTTCTGTGCTGTGCCCTCTTGTGCCCACAAGTCAGACGTTTTTGAAAGAGGAATTTGGAGAAGAGCCACAAGGAGGAGTGATGAACTGGAGATACTGGGTCCCTTTAATCTGTTTATATGTTTATTTTATCAAAGAGAACTTAAGTGGCAACTTGATCATAGTCTTAAATACATACAGAGGAAACAAATTTGAAGTCAGAAGCGAAGGTATAACACTCTGAGGACTGAGATTGTAACAGGTATCTTTCATTTATGCTGTAATTAACAATTTAAATAATTCCTCAAGGTTTGTGTGGCTTTTGCCACATCTGAAATCTTAGTCCTTTCTGTATATTTTTCTAAAATGTACACTCAGGGAGGCATACAGGAATTAATTTAAAAAAAAAAAAGCATTATCCCTTTTATTGAGAGAAGCTAACCCCATTTCCCCCCAGTGAGCCCTAGGTTCTTGGCTGAACTGCCTCCCACTAGACCACGTTCTCCTTGTATGCTGAGTGCAGTGAGATGTAGTGCGGCTGGGAAGATCAGCCCTTTGGGGGAGAATAAGGTCAGGAGATGCTATTGGGAGGCTCTGTGGCATGGTGTGTGGCCTCAGGGCCAGTTTAGACCCAATTCAATTTAATGTCAAACCAGTTTAAATTAAAACTTCTATTTAGCCCAAGATACTAACACATTCAGCTGGGGAATAGTGAAATATTTAATATCTGAAATTAGTGCTTTCTAAATGCTTTATTCTGTTGAAAATGCTGATATTTTGAATTTCTGCCCTAATTAGAGATGAAAGCAAATGTCAAAATTAGGATGTTCTGAGGAGTGGTAGTTCTGCGTTTTATTCATTTTTACGGAAAATCTCACCTTAACAGCTAGAACATTCTTTTTTTTTTTTAATCCTCAAGACAGTTGAGCTTCTACCTGTCTTTAAACACTAGGCTTCAGTTGGGCTACTTAAAATTAAGCACATACTTAAGCACAGTGCTGAACTGGGCTTGATTTCAGAAAATGAGCTGCTGCCCTATTTGTGTGCATACAAGTCTGATGAGGAGTGGCTGAGGGAAACTGGGGTTGTTTGGCCTGAAGAAAAGGAGGCTGAGGGGAGACCTTATTGCTCTTTACAACTACCTGAAAGGAGGTTGTAGTGAGGTGGGTGTTGGTCCCTTCTCCCAAGTAACAAGCGATAGGATGAGAGGAAATGGCCTCAAGTTGCACCGGGGAGGTTTGGATTGGATATTGGGAAAAGTGTCTTCACTGAAAGGATTGTCAAGCATTGGAACAGGCTGCCCAGGGAGGTGGTTGAGTCACCATCCCTGGAGGTATTTAAAAGACGTGTAGATGTGGTGCTTAGGGACATGGTGTAGTGGTGGACTTGGCAGCACTAGGTTAACAGTTGGACTCAATGATCTTAAAGGTCTTTTCCAACCTAAATGGTTCTATGATTCTATGTGTGAGAAGGCTGAGAGGACAGGTGAGGTAGATTGGAACAGTGCCCAGGGAGGTGGTTGAGTCACCATCCCTGGAGGTATTTAAAAGACGTGTAGATGTGGTGCTTAGGGACATGGTGTAGTGGTGGACTTGGCAGCACTAGGTTAACAGTTGGACTCAATGATCTTAAAGGTCTTTTCCAACCTAAATGGTTCTATGATTCTATGTGTGAGAAGGCTGAGAGGACAGGTGAGGTAGTGGCATGTTGAGAAGAGAGCACAGCATATGTTGGATGGTAAAGTCCCAACGAGTGCAAGATAACACTGAAGGCATTGGACTTGTTCACCACTGAAGGTAAAAGGGTACAAAGTGGGTGAGCAGCTCAGGAGGCTGAGGTGGTCCTTCTGCATCTCTTTTGCTGTGTAAGGTTGAGAGTCCTGGCTGTTCCTGGTGGGAACAAGGGAGATGCTCTGCCTGTGCTGCCCAGAGGCTGTCAGGTGCAATGGCCTGGGCAGTGCCCAGGGCTGATGCTAGGGGCGCAGCTGAAGATGTCCTCAACTCTGCAGCCTGGGCTGCATGGCTGAGCTCCCACTGGGGGGGTGTTCTAAACCTGTATCATATGTAAGCTGGGCACCAAATGGGAGGTATAAAGCACCAGGATCAGTGGGTTAAAAAGGCGCTGGTGAATTGGTGATAGCTTACATAATACTTCTTCATGGGCACTTTCATCTTTAATGCTTGCTTATAGCATAAATGGAGCTTGCAGGCAGCTGTACACTAGCTGCATGAATTTTTAAGAGGGGGAAGTTTGGGAGGCAGGAGTCACAGAAGCTTCCTAATTGGCACATACCCCAGTAGAAACCAAAATGTGAAAATTAAGCGACTGCCCTAATTATCAGAGGCTCCTAGGAATACATTGTGCTGGGAGATATTCCTTTTTCATTTCATGCACTGCTTTAAAAATAAGCATTGTGCAGAGCATAACAAGTCTCTTAATTAAAAGGCAGTGCCCACACAGCAACTTTTCACTGTGGTGCTAGCTGGTGAAGGGAGCCGCGAGGGGTGAAAACACTGCTTGGTGTCCACGAAAGATGGAGCTAATAATCTGTTGATAACCAGTGGCTCTTAAATGGGTTTGTGAGAGTGATGTGAGGTTTCATTCTGACTGGCAGCAGCGCGCATGGTAGGTTTCTTGTAAGGACAAATGCTTTTGGCCAGGAATTGCCTTTGCCCTCCTGCTCCCCTGCAGTTATGCAGCAAAAGATGTGCACCTTCCTTTCTCTTGAGTGCCATCCTGCCCTGAATTCTGGAGACTCTATCCCCAGCCTGTACCAGAAGGTAAAAGTTGTAATCATGTAAGCCAGCAAGGTTTGTAAGATGTGAAAGAAGACAGATAAGTTGTGGTGATGGACAAGCATTGCAGTGTATTACGCAGATGGGCAGTGTCACAGCAAAGTAATGAATAGTAGGCAGAAGGGTACACTGAGGAGTGTATGAATTCTGCTGTTAGTAACTGTGAAGTTCCTCTTGACTTGCAGAATGTGCCATTTAGAGGCAAGGATGCACCATGTATTAAGGTAGAGCACATAAATGGGTATCTTGTTGTCACTGTCATGTAAAAATCTGATTGCAATGCCCTGTTTTCTAACTCACCTGCTGTTCCTCCTAGGTTTTTCTTTTACCCCCAACTTCTCTCTACCCACATGACTTACTTTTTCCACCTCTGAAATATCTTTGCTCTTCCATATCTCCTCTACAGTACTCCAATTTCTTTGGCAAGTTAGCCAAGAGGACTTGTCATGTGGCAGTTGGCTGCCAGGGTCCAGTACCTCAAATCTGTTTGGTAGAAATAGAGCTTCATAGGCTGTATGTTATGTAGGTAACTTTCTAAAGGTTTCTTAAACATCCTCTCCACTTGTTCCCCAGTGATTGTCCCAATTAATGGAGCATGATATTAATTTGCCAATGAACTGTATTTTCCTGAATGTAGTGTTTTTATTTGGGCAAAAATAATTGATGTTCTCATGGTCCTGTCAGAATGCAGAGCAGATGTCTATGCGTGCACATGTTTGAGAGGGGAAAACTGCAAAGGTAGAGTTCTGCTGAGTTTTTGAGTGTTCAGTACAAAGTATGCTTTTCAAAGTAGGGTTTTTTTGAATGACTGGCTTAACAGCACTGTCACCAAGGTCAGAAATTTTATACATTGACTTCTCTGGGAGGAGATTTTTGGTAAAATGCAGAGTGCTTTTTGAAAAACATGTTTTAATGGGACAACAAACGTATTTGTAGATGTATTCATATAATAGCTGTATACTAGAGCTGGTGAAAAACAAGAACTTTGTGGTCCTATTTACAGGCAAAGAGATGCCTGGCTCTGTAAGCAAAATTAATACATTTTCAATTTATTTCTTGATTTGCTAAAAATGCTTCAAGGATTTGAAGTTGGGAAGAACTAGCAAGCTGGGCTTGCTTTCATGAGTCCTACCTACTTTTGTTCAAGGTTAGAGCAATCGAAAACCCTCTGTATGATAAGAGGTTTGAGTGAGTTTAACACATACTGTGATCAGCATGGTGTGTAGTAATGAAGTTCCTTGTGAAAATGTGAGAGCAGCTTTATTGAATCAGAAGGAAAGGTCCCCCTTGTGCAGTTCCTGTCTCGTGAGCCAGTATTGTGTCTTTAGTTAATGAAAGGTAGAAACATCACAGGCTTTGTAATGGTCCTTTGCCAGTAGTCTCCCAACTTGCAGTACTCTGTGGCTCAGGAACTTCAAGTCTGTATTGTCTAATAACTCTTAAGGGATTTTTATTAATTTATTAAAATACAGTTGCATTTTTCCCCTTTGTCCCTCTTAACTCTTTTCCCCTTCTCACCACCAAATTTCTCACAAATGAAGTTTCCATTCTGAGGCATATCTACACTGACACTCATTTCTGGCTGCCAGAGAGATGTGATGGTATGATACTGCTATTGCATGCTCTAATTCAAACAGCTATGATTTTCTGTTTTCGAAAAAGATTTCAATTAGTTTGGGATATTTCTTTGGAAGTAAGAAAACAGTAACAGAAAACTTAATATTTTCACTTCAGTTGCCCAAATCTTTATAAATGGTTTGAACAAAACCATACTAAGTAATCAAGGATACAAGTCTCCTTTATCTGGTTACAGTACACTCTAATTGAGTAAGTAATCAACCTGAAACATCTTAACCTGAAACATCTTGCCCTGAGCATGAGTCTCACTCTCACTGAGTGTAAATGTCACGTAGAGAGACTGGTAACTGATAACACTGTGGGCAATACCTCTATATAACTTGTTCTTTCAGTTTTGCAGCAATCTGACACACAGAGCTCTTTCCACCCAAATTTGTGCTTGTGCCTTATCATTTTGAATGTGATAATGCTCGGTGTGCCCAGACTACTTCTCCCTCTTTTCCCCTCCCCGAGAATCTATTGAGCTGATATGAAGGTAGGAAAAATATATCTTGGGAAGAGGCTGGCAAAGATCCATGGAAGATGAGATAGCTGTGTAAATGTATGACTGTTACCTGGAGGCAAAGAAGAAAGCTGCATTCAGCCTATGAGGTGTAACAAATATAGCTGTTAGACACTCATATGCCTCTCCCGGTTATTGCTAGAAAGTATGTGATTGTATAGGAATTGAAATTTCATCCACTGACTCTTAGATTTAGGAAGGATTGTTCCATCATTGATATTTTGTTAAACCATAATCTGGGTGTCCCAATTATTTCTTAAGCCAAGCACTTAGAGAAGTTTTGTTCTTCAGAGTGGAATAAACACTGTAAAATACTGTTTGTGATTAGTGCCTGGACTAAGCACCCAGTTTTTGTGCACCAGACATTAAGATCATAACACTGAGTCCCTCTGTCCCTGTGCCACAAATTTCTCTTCCCTAAGGTCTTTTATTAAATCTGAATTTCTGCCCTTCTTCCTGCTTAATAGAAGATAGCTGCCTGAATTGCAGACCACAGGATTCACCTCCCCATAGGTGTCACTGCTATTGTTTTCGGTGGAAGATTTGCCCAATGCATGTGCAAGCTGCATTGGGACCCATGCTGCTGGTTTGGAACACCTTAAGCCCAGTTGTCAAATGGTAATAGTCAGAAATGTGGGTTGTCGTAATGTATTGTGACCTGGGATACACTCTCTTAATGAGCTGAAGGGCTGGAAATATAATTGGCCATATGAGTTTATATAGCAGCCTTGTCCTCTTGAGAGGTCTGCCTGGCTTTTCAGATGTATTTTAAAGAATAGAGTAAAGCTTTCTCTTTTAGAAGAACAACCTTTCCTCTTGCAGTGGGGAGTGAAGGATTTCAGATGTTGGAAGTCAAAAGGACATTTGGGTTTCCTGTATTCCAACAGTAAAGGGGAGGCTGTGAAGCACTGGGACATCACCAAGTTTTTCCTGATGAAGAAAACTCCACCTGAGGTCCCTTGTTCACAAAGATCAGTGTTATTTGCACAGCATCAAAATTGAGTTAGTCCACTGCAGTGAGACAAGAGCAGACTGTAATATAAGGCTTTTTCTTCTACAAGTCCTAGAAATAACACTGGCTGTGATAATAGAGACTGCCAATGTTTAGAAGTACTGTATTTCAGATCTGTGTTCACTGCATTGCCCAGGCTTTTAGTTTTCCCATAATTATTACCCACACAACATTTGGCAACCAAACTGCTCATTTAAATGCTTATTCTGTGTTTTTTTTAAAGGTTCTGTTTTCTTTTTAACAAATATTTTCTTTTAAAATACCAAATAAAAACATGCAGTGATGCTTAAAATAGATTTAAAAAAACAACAGGCAAGAGAAGTCTGTCCTGGAGGTGGTTCAAGATACAAGTTGGAGATCTTTCCAGTCTTTTCTCTGCACTGCTGGGAGAAGTGACGTTTGCAGTTATCTTGCCTGATGTAGCTGCTGTTTATCTGCTGACGTGGAAGTCAGGCACCTGAGAAATGATGGTTAAAAGAAGTGAAACAACAATCCAAAACAAAAAGGGTAAAAATTTTGCTGTAAAGCTTAGAATGATCTAGAGATTGCAACGTGGTACGTGATGCCTTAGGAGGAAATTTGAGTCAGTACCACAAGACAAATGGCAGATTCATTTTCTCAAGAATCAGGTATTAAATTCATTTAAGGTTGTGCAATCAAAGCCTTATACTTGTTTTCCTGACCACTCACATGTATATGCCATGTGACAAAAAGGCACTGCATTCAGGTTCTGTTAGTGAATGTCTTATTACTGAGGCAATGAAAATACTGAGTCATACAATAGATACAACTGCATCTTGTAAACAATCAGGAGAGCCAATGATTGTACTCCTAAGTGAGAAAACATGAGTAGCAGATATTAGTATGTAAAACCTGAGTCTCATGACTTGGGTACATAAACGTGCTTGGTATATAAAATTTCAGTGTCAAATGGGAGTATGTTAAGCTTCAAGAAAACTGTTGGCTGCTTGGGCTTACCTATCCACTGTATATAATTCAGTGCTACTTGAGCCTTACTGAGGGGTGTGTGGAATATTGCGAACCTAGTCAGAGCTGGGATCGTGACCTCAGATTTACCAAGTCTAGTTAGGTGTATAGCCATTGCAAAGACTTATCTGAAAAGGAGCTGGCTTATCCTGTTGCGCTTATGTTTTGGGAATTGAA
This sequence comes from Aptenodytes forsteri, assembly GCF_000699145.1. Lineage (NCBI taxonomy): Eukaryota > Metazoa > Chordata > Aves > Sphenisciformes > Spheniscidae > Aptenodytes > Aptenodytes forsteri. The sequence goes on from NW_008794089.1 coordinate 1,571,673, forward strand.
TTCTCTTCTGGGTGGAAAAACAAAGTAATATGGTTGTGTTAGCGGAGACGGGCATAATTCCTGGTGTGAATCCATCAGAATTTTTAACATGGGTTATTCTTTCATGTGCAGCCTTCCCCCTAACTGAGGAGCAACTCTGTCTATAATCTGTTCAAGTACGGTTTCATGTATGTTTTCACTTGTGGATTCATGTTTATGGCAGATTTGAGGTGTTCTGATGTGACAGATGGGTTTACAAGAATAAAGAAGATTCTTGCCTTTTTGCAGAGACAGTGATTCAGAGTTGCTTCAGGGCTATACTCAAGATGAATATTTGCCTTTGATCTGCATGCATGACATCTGTTGATGTTAGTGCATGTCTGATGCAAAGACTGAGGGTAGATGTATCAATATGCCAAATGTTCATAATTGGCCTGTCCAGACAATTGATTTTTTTAAAGTATGGCAAATGAACTTAATAATAAAATAATAAAATTAAACAGGAAAGAGAAAAAACCCAGTTCAGATTATGCCAAATGTAAGGTTTCTCCCTTTTCTCTAAAAAACATTTTTTCACTCAGTCCAAAACAAAACATATAGCACCATTTTCAGCAGCTGGTTGGAAAACAAAGGAAGGAAATTCCTGTGTTCACAAAATCACCAATGGTCATGCCCCCTTTTTTCTTGGAGTTTATTGCTTTGTGTTGCCACCTAGGATGTGGAAAACTAGCATTCACTTCCTGTATTTCCTGAGGGGTTATTTAAACTTGCATGTCAACTAGTGACTTCAGACTAGCTTTAGCTTTGTGGTTAAAGTCTGGGGAGTCTTCACAATACCTTCTGTTTAAATTTTATATAAAAAAATTAAACTTTCATTGGAGCAGAAACCAAGAATGAGCATCTCGCTTGACAAGTGAGCATCCTTACCAGTGATGTTGAGAGCCAGATTCATTCTCTTGCTTTTTCGTTCTATTGATATTTAAGTATTTTATCTGTAGTGGAACAGCTTCATCTAGAGTGGCTGAGAGGGACTGTTAACTGTCCTGTAGTATGAAGTGTAGGTATTGGTGGCTGAGTATCCACTTGGACGGAGGAGAGAGTTGAACTCAATCCTGATAACCGAGTGGCAGAGCTAGAGAGTTACTGGGCAAACTGAAGACACCCATGATCAGTAGTTTTGCAAGTCAGGGTTTCCTCTTCCGTTCCAGTAGAGTGCTGCTGAAATGATGTGGGTCAGATTCACGTAGTGCTGGGGGATGTACTTCTTGGACGCATTCTTCAGAAGTTACCGTACGAGTCAAAGCCAACCATCTTGGGTTCCTCGCTCTTCTGAGCAAACATATCTGTCACTTTAGTAATGTGTTAGTGGTTTTTGCAGCAAAAAGGATGTTAATTGCTACTCAGATCTCCTGCAGTGTTGCATTTAATAACAAGACAGGTTGAGCCGGCAGGCAGTAGGAGCTGTTAAGAGGACATACAAGTTACAGTAAAACTAGCTGTTTTGGTAGTTGGAAAGGAACTAATGCAGAGGTCTTCCCAAAATGTAATATGTGAAGTTTTAAGACCAGCAGGGGTGCTATGTGATATCCAGTTTGAGCTTCTATGTAAGTCATAGCTCCTCCAGTGCTTATTCTAGTCTGTTCTTTATCGAGCCTGGTTACTTGTTATGAACTGGATTGGTTCATTTTCTAAACATGTTGATTGTTTCTGTTGTAACTTCAATTTAAAAACTGTGATATTTTAGAGGCTTAAGAGGAAATCTTACTGGTCAGAGGAGAAAGAAACCTTTTATTCTGATTCTTCCCCAGCCAGTGTACTCCATGAAAGGCCTTCCTCTGCTGGTAGAGATGTCATTTTATAATTGTTCTGCTATATTCTTCTGTCTTGGAGAGGTGTATTAAGGGAGAAATTAAATGAATTAAATATGTACCGAAGGCCTCTGTTCAAAGGGATGCTTTATCATAGACGTTAATTTTTTTAAGATGTTAAGAAGAGAAAAGCATATCTGATTCCCCAGATCACACATCAGCATTTTTGTTATGGAGATCTCTAAGTGATGGGTCTGCTTTGTTATATCAGTTGGCCAAATCACTAGCACGTGTAGTTTGGAATAACTGTATTCACTTCAGTAGATCTTTATTAGTCTGTGCCATCTGAGCATTTGGCTTATTTTTGGAATATACCAGTCTAAGAGCACCCACTTATGCTGTGTTACAGGATATGCTATATGAGAAGACCTGCCTTAGGCCAGGTGAGCTGACAGGATTTTGACCAACTGGGAATTGTCAGTTTTGCTATAAACTGTTTGTAAAATGAGTGGTGTGAGAATTACCAGAAATCACAGTGAAATTCCTTACCAGTTGCAGTTAACGTAAAAGTAGTAATTCTTAGGAAATGTGAACCTACTGCTCTAACAGATCCCATTCAAATGCAGATTTTCCAGCTGTGCAGAACATCTACCTTTTTTGCCAGGTTGAAAGCGTGGTATAGCTAAAGCGGAGCAGGTCTGCACACTTGTGTCATTTCTCTGTCAGTCAGCAGATGGGCTGCAGAATGCAGTGGTCTAGGGCAACAGAGACTCCATAATTTGTTATGGGGTGGGCTAGAGTAAAGAGAAAGGCTTAAGGATTTCTTACTGGGGAAAAGAGATGACTTCGACAGTGGGGCTGTTCTGTGTCCTCCCAGTGAGCTATACAGTCTCGCACTATTAGGAAAGAATCCTGGCTCTCCCACTCTTTGAAGTCTTGAAGTAGATTTCTCAAGGTGTTGAAGGAGAGTCACTTAATGGGTAGGAGAGCTGGCTGGAAGGGTGCATGTGCAAGAAAAGTCTCCTGCAGTGCTATTCAGGCTGGTCACACTCAGAGCCACAAGTGTCTTTGCTGGCTGGGCTTTAGGAACCTAAGGGATTTATAGTCTAAATTTGATTGCTCAGCTGAGGGCTGGGGTCTTTCCTCTGAAATTAGAGGGTAATGAAGTGGCTGGTTCAACATCCTTGTGCAGATAAGGATTAGGAGAGTATCATATGAGAGCTATGGCCACAGCCAAACATGCCTTTAGAGAGGACAGCACTTCATGTTGTTGAGAAGGGAGAAAAATGTTCCCTCCCTCACTGCAGCAAGAGAAGAAAGAGCAACCAGATAGAAACCATCCACTAGCCTAAAAATGTTGACTAACTTAGAGCTGGTACATTGTACAGCCCTGTCAGTAAGCAGGAGGTTATGTGGCACAAACAGCTGTCTCCATGCAGAAGGCTGTAGTTTTGTGTTTTTCTTTTAACACAAGCTGTACCATGTCCTACCAGCAGCCAATGAGACAGGCAAATCAGTCATGTGAAACAAGACAAAGCAGCCAAGGATATACTCCATAAATGATTACCAAAACATTGCTGTTCTTAATTATGTTGTCTTTCTACTTCTGTTATCATTTGGTCAGTAAAAACTTTCCCATGGCTTTGTCCATGCTGGTGTGCCACCCCAGTTCGGTACGCCTGCATGGTTAGGAGCGTACCTGTGTCTGGTGGCTGAATGTGATGTTTGAATATTCTAATCATCTCAGCTATTCAGGCTCAAAATGGAGTAAGACATCTGCATTTGCTCGGGCTTCCAGCATTTGCGCTTATGTGGTTTTACAAGATACCCTTTGTGTGTTTGACATGGGGCAATATGAAAATGTCTAGTCAATTCTTAGCCTACTGCTTAATATCAGCTTCCCTCTGGTGGGCAGGAAGCCTGCGGAGGCTCACAATTTTAATATTGAATGAATAGTGAAGATAACGTTGTCTTGTGAGGCTTCTTTTAGATTCTGCTTTAGATACATCATGCCTGAGCATGGGTCATAAGGATGAGAGCTTGAATGTTCTCAGTGTTTGAAAGTTTTGAACTGGATCTGATTTTTGAAGCTTGTTATCTGTCTGCCTAAAGCTTGCTTTTTTTCCTTTCTCTCATGTGTATGTCCATATCTACAGGTATATGTATCTATATATAGCATACATATAAAAGAAAATTAGGTGTGGCTGAATCTATTGAAGACGCTTTAGTTATTTGAGGGAATTCCTTCATAAAAGCATTGTTCCTGTATTTGCAAGCTGTAACTGGTACTTTACAATTCATGCTTTTATTATAAAGAAAACGCTGCTGCTTTGGCAGCATTACCCGTATAGAATCATAGAATCATTGAGGTTGGAAAAGACCTCTAAGATCATCGAGTCCAACCATCG
>NW_008794089.1:1576662-1604955 GCF_000699145.1 Aptenodytes forsteri
GTCCTTCTTGTAGTGAGGGGCCCAAAACTGAACACAGTATTCGAGGTGTGGCCTCACCAGTGCTGAGTACAGGGGCACGATCACTTCCCTACTCCTACTGGCCACACTATTTCTGATACAGGCCAGGATGCCATTGGCCTTCTTGGCCGCCTGGGCACACTGCCGGCTCATGTTCAGCCGGCTGTCGACCAACACCCCCAGGTCCTTCTCTGCTGGGCAGCTTTCCAGCCACTCTTCCCCAAGCCTGTAGCGCTGCATGGGGTTGTTGTGGCCGAAGTATGTTTATGTTAAGGCAATTTATTTAAAGGTACAAAGATGAGCTGTCTAGACTTACTCATTTTAAGCTGAAAATCAAATAAATTGGTGATGAAAATGACCCAACAGATGATCTCATCCATCTCAAAGCCAGTCCAAGATGTTTCCCTACCATTACCCTTGGCATGTTCTACAGTGCTTTATCCAGCTTGAAAGAGCTGAAGTGTTGGATATTCTGCTGTATGGTTTATTTTCCATCTGAAGTACTAGCTTTCCCATGTGAATTTTATTGGAGGCTTGTCCAAAGACCATGGATCATGTCTTTACTCCTGTTGCTTTCAAGGGCCTTTAGATCAGGCTCCCTAAGACTCTTGAGTTGAACACCTAAATGCGTGTGAACCCCAGCACTTGAGTAACTCCACTGATATACAGCTCTGATCCTCACAAGGGTACAGGGATTTAGGATTTCTGAGAAGCTTGCCATCGATGTGAGCGAGCCTACTATCAAGGCTAGGTTTGTGTACTTCACAGCATCAGCAACCCAAGGCTCAGAGAGCCTCCATTACAGACTTCTGCAGAGTGAAGGAATGTACTTTGCCCCTCAGCTGGATTTGTAATAAGGATGTTAAATAAAACTGAGTACCCCTTTTTGGGATCCCTGTGGACACTTTCTCACAACTGTGTCCACATGGCAGCGGCTGCTTCAGAATCATCCTGAAGGGTTTGTTCTTTTCTAATCAACTTTGTTAGACTTCTTGGGGTGTTTTTGTTTAGTCCCTGTGTTTCTTCCTTGCTACATTTCTTTTGTGTGGGAACTTTGTAATTCCTTGCAAAGTGAGGTCATGCTTGTTGTGGCACCTTCCCTGTAAAATGCAGGATGCACAGCTTCGATAAATGAAGGCAATTTGTCCTTTTCAAAAAATATCCTGGCATGCAAAGTCATGGGAAGGGCATAGGAGAGCATCAGAACAATTTTTTTCTTACACTACATAATAGTGCACTGTAAGGTGATGATCAAAACATCTGCTGTGTGAGGTACAAGAGCAGAAAGCAGAGCTATTTTCCGTTCATCTTACCAATTTTCTTTGTGCCATTGCTTGAAGATAGGCCTTGAGGATTGCTTTGGGGGCATTTGGAGATGAATGAGGGCAGGATGGGGAAATGAGCTGTGATAGCCAACTTAGCCAGCCAAGGTCACTTGGAAACTAGGATCTACTGAAATGATTTAGTCTGGTTGACTGGCTGCTGTCATTCTGTTCTTGGGGGACTGGTTAACCCTCCAGCAATCCTCAGTATTTCTGCAAAAAAAGGTGGGGGGGAAATCCATTGTGATCTCTTATTGAGGGATCCTGCGGTCTCATTTGTGAAGCTCTGACTTTTGGGGTTTACTCCCAAGTAAATCTTTATTTCACTGTTCAGAGCTCCAATGTGGTTTGGTTTTGGGGGGGATTTTTTTTAGAGAGGTAGTAAATAACTTTTACAAGGGCTTACCTAAATGTGATGAGGCTTGTTCCAGATCAGGATTGATTATTCCAGTCCCAATAACTGAGATCTTATTTTACATATATTTTAAACCTGGACTGAAGTTTTGTTTCTCAAACTTTTTGGGCAGAGTTCCAGTGTGTCTCTACAGAATCCCACCATTGATAAAGTAATGGTTTTTTTAAATTTAAAAATTGTATGTGTCCCTTAAAATTTATTTTATTACCAGTGATCTTGGGATTTCTCCTTCAAGGTATATGGTTCTTAGGATACTAACTGTTCCTGTAACTGTGTTTGTCAATATCCTGCCCTTTCTCTCCCTGAGTGGAAGGAAGGAAGTAGAGAATGAAGTCTAAATGGGAGAAACTTTATATTGTTGCTTCCTCTGAGGATCCAAAAGGTGCTATGTGGCCTCATTTTTAGCAAGGACCTTTCTTCTTTCTCCTCGTATATTCTGCCCTCGTACTGGGGAGAATCTCCCCTGTAAAAGCACTGCAAAGCCAACTCTTATCGTCCTCCATGTTTCTCCTTGCTATGTGGCATACCCAAAAATAAGCAGCAATTAGTCCATAGTAGCCATGGTTCGTTTCACTGTCAGTGTGTGCTTCACTGTCCCTTTATTCTCCTTTGTCTGTTTCTACATGTCTACTTTGTGTTTGTCAGAGGCTTGCTGGGACTGGAACTGGTCTCTTCTACTGTGTTGGGACACATGTCTTGTTTTAAGGGTAGACTTGCGCAAGGGTGGCCAGCTGGTGCTCCCTGAGATACATGTAGCCAGGAAGCAGTATGAGGCTGTGGCCTGGCTCAAGAGACTGCTGAGTGTACCCAGCTCTATCCTCTACTGAAGCGCTGGGACCTCTGCATAATTACTGCTTGCTCCCATCCCTGCCCCACTCCAGAGCTGAGCCAGTCTCAGAGCTGCTGCCTCTTGGCTCTTTTGGGTGTTATGAGTTTTAGTTCTTGGTCATGTGAAGACCGTGGTGGGTGGCTCACAAGATCAGTCTTGAACTGCAGCCAAACCAGCAATAAATGGTGCATGAGTAGTTGAATTAAATTGGCCTGTGGCATGTCTGAAGGTAAACCTGAGCTGCTACGCAGAACCAGGGCCTTAGAGCTAAGTTCAGTGAAGACTAGTTAAACTTGCTGAGGTTGCAAACTGAAAAGGTTAAACTCAGTTAGTTGAAGGAGACCATCTGGAGTCGAGTTGCCCATATCCAAGCTTACAATAACAGACTGGCTGCTGCCCTAAGCCTGGAGGCTTCTAAGCTCAGTAGTTTGGTGAGACCTTGAAATTATAATGATTTATGCTTATGTCCCTGTTCAGAACTGCCTTGTGCAGAACACTAAAGCACCTGTATCACAAAGATCAAGAAACCACGTTTGTCTGCCCGGGTGCTTTGAAGGGGCCTAATTAATGGGTGGGGTTAGGCCCTTTGCTTTCCTGCCTCTTGTGTTTTATTCCAGTCTCCTATTTCCTCGGAGAAATTTCTAACCATTAGACTAGAAATAGGTTTGGGCAACAAAACTCCCTTGGACAAGAGAAATTCCTCTTGGTGAATGGGAGCTACTGTGCAGCCCAAGATCATGGTACTGGAGGGAAGAGACCAACATGAGCCTGATTCTTACTTGGGGTCAGAGGGAAGAATCCAGGGTTTTGTTCCTACAAGTTCCTGGGAGAGGAAACTGAACCTGTAAGGGATGGTTTGTAAGTGCTTGATATCTAGATCTCAAACTTACTTGTCTGGTTTAAGTAAGGAACTAGTTAAAACTATTTTCACTGTTTCAGCGTAATGAGACACTTTTGATGTCTTCACCCTTTAACCTCTTTACCTCATCCTTTAATGCCGATTGTTGTGCTCAACCCATGGACTTCATAGTTTTACTCCAGCCACGTCAGTCCTTTGTGGCCTTTGCTGTTCTTCACAGAAAAAATGTGTTCTTAGAGAGCTGCTAGTGTTTTGGTGTGTGTGTTTGTTTTTTTTTTTTAACAGATCATGGTGAGGTTAAATTCCCTTAGAAGCCAAGAAATAAATTTTAAAATAATAATTTCATCTGAAGAGGTCAGCTAAACTGCTTAATTTAGTTTTAACTCTTACTGAAATGATGTAGATAGCTTACTGCCTGGGACAACTCGCTTGGGAGCCATACATGTAATAGTTCAAGCAGCTTCAGGTCAGGCTTTCTCAATTTCTGATGAGGCCTTGGAGGTCCAGACTGGATTGAACAGGAGAACTGGATGATGCGTGTAGGTGCAAAACCGTTTCCTGTAAGTGGGTGAACTTGGTTTGGAAGCGGTTTGTCCATGTTAGTTCCAGTACTGACTTTGTAGTTGGTGATTTTTGATATCCACACTCGGTTGCTTGGACACAAATATGTCTTGCTACACTGTTTTGTACAGAGGCAGCAGATATTCTAAAACTTTAAAAATATCTTCCAATTTTTAGGCACCTGTCATTTTTACTCATCTGTGTAAGTTAAACTTCATGTTACTCTTCATGTTACTCTTCATATGGTGCTCTGAATATCAGACTGAGTTGCTGAAGTTGCAGTCCACAGAGCAAAACTATGGAAAGCAGCTGGATGCAGAATGGTAGCAGTGGCATGATCTTGTTGTTTAAAGAAACACTTGCGTGAACTACCTCAGTGTTCTCAAAATATGTATGGAGGTTGTATGGAAGGTGCCTCCAGAGATGCTGGTGGAGAGCAGAATCACTTTGTATTTTGTGCATGTTGCACAAAATAAAGCACAACCCTTGCTATGAGAGTTTACTGTCTAAATATGTGAGATGCCAGACAAGTGGTGGTATCACAGGAACACTGATTATCCTAGTTTTGCAGCACAGACACTAAACTGACTGTGCAGGATGTTCTTTGGCAGAGCCAAATCTGAACTGGCTGGTTTTGAGTCCCTGTCAGTGCTATAATCTCCAGCCCTTCATCCTTCCTCTCTTCACCATGAGAACAAAACAGCTAGCCCAAAAGCCGGTGGATTCTACTGGGAGCTGTAGGCAGAGTTTGGAGTAGTGAACTTTGGCAATCAGGAATTGTCTATCCAGGTTTCCTGGTAGAGCAAAAGATCCATTCAATGCCAAGAAAAGGTCCAATTGTCTGGGTACTGACTGGTACATGTTATGTGCAGCAAGATCTTCTGCAGCAATTTGTGAATTGTTTTACCTGTGTGCATGGACAACAGTACATAAATCTGCCTCAAGGCCACTGTGCTAATGGCTGGAAGTTTCAACTCTTGCAGAAGGCAATTAAACCTTAAAATCTGTTGAGGAACAACTAGATGTGGTAAATTATGCAAGCTAGCAAGCTGCCACCTTGAACAGGTTTGAGGCTGAGAGAATGCTATGGAGATAATGTATGTAGCTTTCTTATGGAAAAGATATCCAGTGAAATGACCTAAATGGGAAAAGATGAATTTTACATGACACTGGAGACACTGCACAGCTGAAAAACAATGATGTCTGCTTCTCTTAATTTAATGCTGAGGGAATAAGCTTTTCTGTGATTCTCACAGAATTGTGGTCTCTCAAAATATGAGGGTATCAGTTTTATTCAGGTCATTGTTCCAGTGTCACACAGCAAGCAGTACTTTATCACTTTCACTGAAAATGTGAGGTTAATGACCCTGACCCTATAACCATGTTATAGGATATTCCTCCCCTGTAATTTGTGATCCTGTAATAGTTGTCTCTGGGTCTTTTTTCCTTGGACTTTTTTATTTTTTGTGAACTTTGGAACTTCCAGAAACCTCTGCAAAAAGCAGTCATTCCCCCTCTGCCCTGCTGTGTAACAGTCCTTGAAGGAGGCTAAGTAGTGATGGCAGAGACGATGAGCACCTCCAGCTCAATACTTTTACAACTCTTACCTCTGAGGTAAGAGGAATTGGTGTGCAGCATCTTTAGAAATAGTCATTTATGACTAACAGATCATCACAGTCCAAACAGCTAGTCTTTGCTGCTTTTCCTTGGAGGATCTTAACCAGTACTTTTTCAATGTTGGGATGGGGCTTGGTGTAGAACTATGTACTTTCTTCTCAGCTCAGTGTAAGGTGTGAATTTTGGAGAGGAGAAGAGGGCAGAGGCAGTAAATTTTGCCACTCTGTCCTACATTGCTGAACTGTGGTTCTTCATTAACTGTTTTCTGTCATGTCCAAGCTATACCTTCTGAGTGGAGGTCCAAAGGATATAGTCTAACTTGGTGAGGAGGCAGGAGAGCAGAGGTGTGGCTGCTGTTACCGTGATTGTTCCTCGGATCCTTTAAAGTTGCTTTCAAACTAACTTTTTTGATGAAGAAAGCGAGAAGGGGTATGATTACAACAAGGGGCAGAGCATGTTTTATCTGTTCTTCTGGAGGCTCTTTAGAGTTGAGAACGGGTCTGGGCAAATGCTGGTTCAGTGTGAGGCTTAGGTTCTAGTCATCTTTTCTCACCAGCCAGCTGATCTGGCTGGCCATGGGGGGCAGAGCATGTGATCCTCTCTGGGATAGTGGGAGATGGTACAGGGGTTCCTGTTCGTTCCATGTGTGCTAGAAGCTGCTGCATTTCTTAGGTGTGTTTGTCAGAGATCACACTGGAGTTACGGCTCTCAGAGCACAGGCATAGCTTGGATGTGTGCATAGGGAGAAAGAAAAACAAGGATGGCTACAGGAGGAGAAAAAAGCTCCATTCTGTCATATCACAAAATAATTGTCTGGATCTCAATATGACTTGCTTTCAAATCCAAACTTAAAATAAAATCTGGGTTTATCTTTTTTTATTGCTATTTCTGCTGCGTCTGTGATTTGTAGGAGGCACTTAAAGGCTCACATTAGTGTTCTCGTGTTACTTTTTTTTGCCCCCTGTTGTGACAATTCCTCAAAATAATGACTTGTCTGTGATGTTGAGCGACTTCTTTGAGGTTTGCACAAAAATGCTTTATCGTTGTGGAAGGTGAGTTTAGTGTCTGGAGTAATATAATCAGGGAAGTTCTCTCTAGTTCAGAGACTGAATTAAATTTTACCTAGCCTTAGGCTATCTTCTTTCAGATCTGTCCTTTAGGGCTCAATTACCAATTAAATAGTTCCTTTACTCCCACTGTCTGGACCGGCAGAGCAATCTGTGCCAGGTATTGCCATCTCTTCCGTGCAAGAGAAGTGTGGGCAAAATCATTGGTCAGGCTGACAGGTGCTGTGAGGAGAAAAGAAAAAGCTGGATCCAAGCCTGTGTGCGCTGCCTTTTGACATGAAGCACAACAGAAATCGAGCAGAGTCATAAGGCACGAAATGTCTCTCTAGGCCCTAACTTGTTGGTTGCTTGTTTTATTTGAGGGCTTTGAATCAACCCTGAAGAAATGTAGCCCCTTGCCTTTGGATGACCTGGTAAAGCTGAATCTTGGCTGTGTGCCTGGGACCGGAGCAAAGCTAAAGGTGCTCGATGCTACACACTGCAGCTCCAGGCTTCAGTGATTCTGTAAGGATGCCAGATTAATAACTTTACCGGGGTGGTTTCTTAATCAGCACTTACTGATTTACTGTGAGATACTGAGGGCTGTTTCCTGGGCAGTTTCCTGGGGCTGCTTTTTAATCCAGCCTGCATTGTTGGGTTGGGGTCAGCTTGCAAAGCTTCCGACTTCTGTCTTCCTCCAATGCCATTGTGGTAGCAACAAAGATGAGGGTGTCACAAAAGCAAGTCAGAAGGCTTGATCACTTCTGGTTATTCATATCTTCCTAACTTGGGGGTCTTGTTGGTTTGGAGTTGCTTTGCAGAACTTTGAATCTGAGAAATTTGTAAAATCACCAGCTTATATTTTCACTTTTGGGCTACTCCTTTCCATGGAGACATGCAAATTGCTGCCTTATGCTTTAAAGGAAAGAAGGATAGCAATGAAGCTAATCTATGTGTTTTATGTATGTGAGAAAGCAATTTTATGGTATCTGCAAGTTGTAATTTTAAGAAAAAGGAAAGCTCAGTATTTGTAACCACTGACACTTAAATTGGTGGTAGCCTAACTTTTGTAATCGGCTTTAAATACATGGTGAGCTTGGGCCAAATTCACTTCTACAACTTTAACCTCAGAGTAGTTACCAGGAGGCACCCTGGCCTACTTCTTTTTGATGATCATATCTTTTTAACTTAGAATCATAGAATCATTAAGGTTGGAAAAGACCTCTAAGATCGAGTCCAACCATCAACCCAACACCACCATGCCCACTAAACCATGTCCCTAAGCGCCTCATCTACATGTCTTTTAAGTACTTCCAGGGATGGTGATTCAACCACTTCCATGGGCAGCCTGTTCCAATGTTTATCCACTCTTTCAGTAAAGAAATTTTCCTCACGTCCAACTTGTCTGTGTTGTTGTTTGTAAAGGAGAAGTATGTACAACTTGTGTTATTCTGTGGAAAAAGGAAGTTTTCAGGAACCCTGTAGCCTCTATCTCAGGAAACAGATATGTGGAAATCCTGGTTTCATTTTACATGGGACAATTGGTTTCTTTCCCTTCTCAAACGGTGGCTCTCAGGCCACCATAGGTAGAGACTGGTTTAGTCAAAGGCAATTTAAGAGACGAGCATTTGAGCCAGGAATTTTGACAAGGAGCTGCCAATCCCAAGTGCATTCTCCAGATCTGCTTGAGAAGCAAAAAAGATCTGGCACCCAAAACAAAAGCAAAAACCCTAGTGAGAATTCAGCACAAAATTAAATAAAACCAGCCCCAGATCGATACTGTATGCAGAGAGGGGGGAGGCTTCATGTAAAAGTCAAGTGCCTTTGTGTTGATGCACAACAGGAGGGATGTTGGCCTGCCAGCTGCATATGATCAGAAGGCTGCCTTCAGTCCTGAAGAGTCCCTATGAAAGCTGTGTCTCTTCCATGTGCTTTGTGCTCAATTCATAAAAAAGCTGGTAAATGGGCTACATTATTTATCTGGCTTCTCTGTATCCTTATGACTCTTCATAAGTAGATAGAATGAAGACAGTTCATTGCAGGGCATGTTTGCTCTAGCTCAGTATGGTGTTAACCTATACCTGAATTGTAGGTACCTTGGAGGGTAGGCCAAGGGCTGTGACATGTACTGTGTCTTCTAAGAGCCATTTAACCTCAAGAAGAAGCAACCATTAAGATCTTATTTTAAAAAAAAAAAGTTATTTCCCTAATCCCAAGTGAATGATTGGTAGCCATCAAGGAACTTGTAGGTGACCTTCCAAGGAGAGTCTGACTTACTGGATTTCACCAAGACAAAATTAGGAGATTTCCATATCTGAGCTGGAGTCTGCCAGTAGTAAGTCATTTTTCAGAGTATCTTAATTAGCTGTAATTCATAATAACTTGTAACATATAAGGATCTGTCATGGCTTCAGTTAGCCAGTTGTGAAATAGTTGATTCTCATGGGGAATATTGGGAGCTAGAATCCACTCTTGTTTATTGGCACAGCAAGAACAAGCTGGGGTGAAGTAATAACTGTGTGGTGGGATAAAGCTATATATTGGTGGTGGTTGACTACTAAGTGGTCAGAAGAGATTTTTGGAGTAAGCATTGGGAAACAAAACCATTTTTCATCATTATTGGCTTATAGCATGAGTAAATGACCTTTTCAAAATAAGATGAGTAAATGTCTTGAAAACACCTTGTGGTTTCTTTCATTGCAAATATAAAAATACTTGGAGGATAACAGGAATTTCCATGACTTATATGCCTAGATAATTTTTTTCAAGGAGAATTGGGGTTTTGTCACACTTTATCACATATCTTTTGAATATATCTTAGGTTTTGACAGGCTTTGAGTTACTATTGTCAGAGCTCTCATAATTTAGAGGGTAGAAATATTTCAAAAGATATGAAAAGTGGCCTTAAAGCAAAGGCAGTGGATTGATGCTTAAGTGGCAAGGGATCTATTTCTGAGTGCTTGCAGAATGTCAGATTAGCATGGTGTGCGAAGGGATGCTACTTAACCATTCACAAAGTAAGTATAATTCACATTTTTATTTTCTCTCTTCTTTTTAAATTAAGCTTTTTTTGAGCAGTTATTTTCTTTTCATCTGTGTCTTTGTAACTCCTGCTACAATGGGGTCCGGATCCTATCCATTGCTTCTGGTACTGCTACAGTATTCTGCTTTTGAATTAAGGAGCCCGAGATCTTCACAGTCTGATTAAATCTGATGGGAAGCTTTTCCAGTTTTCTCCAGACACTTTTCATTCTTAAACCTGGTTCACATATGGACACATGTTTCTTAAAATACAACTGCTGGTGGGGAAAAGGCAAAAGCTGCATAATGAGGAAGTTTGGATACTTTTTGCCAAAAGGACTCTTTTTTTGATCTCTGTATACCAAATGAATCTCAAAATTTCACTGCTTATAGCTATTAATAATTAATGAATAATTAAACCTGTTATTAGGAAAAAACATGGAGTTTTAGCCTTTGGAAAACGTAGTGCTCATTTTACTTTCTGCTAGAGTGGAACATGTATAAATGTGAATGGTCTGATTCCCTACTTCACTGCATCACTGCTAACCCAATGTAATTGCTTTCATTGCAAACCCTACAGGTAGATGTAAAACTAGTGTGATAAAGTGGATAAAATGGCCAGTAAATTTCAATGTATTTATGTTGCTTTTTGTAGCATGTTTACTGCAGAAGAAAGAATCGTAGGAACTGGCTGTGTGATCTCTATTTTATTAAAACTTGCCATTATAAGAATGTTTTGGAAACCTTTTTGGAGACAGTGAAACCACTTCTTTTTTTCTGAAGGAGCTTTTTTAGTTTGGAAGGGAGAAGGCACTTGAGGTAATAAAGTGTCTTTTCTTTGCCATACATGAAATTCCACTAAGGTTAAAATTGTTTCTTCCCATATTTTTCATACCCACTGCCCCATTCTAAAAACACTTTGGCAAGTAAATAGCTTTGCACTCAGGCATGCTCTAAGTTATTCACCTGTACAGATGTTTGCAGGACCCAGACTAATATTTATTCCCAGGCTGAGTGCATTTGAGAAGTCTCAGTGGGATGCAATCTTTTGCAACAGAGTTGTCAATCTCCGAGAAGCCAAAAAAATCCAAGAGTGAAAGGGAGGAGAATTACCTTAGGCCCAAGTATATTAAAAATAACTATCACCTAAATCTGTGTTCCTCAAGCATCTTCTTGGCTGTGTATTCTTCCAATGTACGTGTTAGCCTGTCTCTCCTGAAGAAAAAGCTCTTGGCTGGGCTTCTCACAGGTTTTATTAATTTTATACAGCGTGTTTTCAGTTGAAGTTATGGTTGGTGGTTAGATGAGAAATAAATGCTGTGCTGTCCTTTCTGCTGTTTGCAAGACAGGAATTGGTTGGGGAAAGGGTGTTTCTATGAATTACAAACGTTGTAAGGCTTCCTGCCTGCCCTGTTCAGCCACTTCTGGATGTGCTCACATTCTTCATCTGCCTGGCTTTCAGCTGCATCTATGCTGTGAGTTGGAAGGGAGGCAGCCAAGGCAGCTCCACATGAAGCTGGTGTGTGGTTCGGCATGGCGCCATGCAGTGTGCGAGCCAATGCACAAATCTCTTCCTCTGCAAGCTCCCCACTTGCCTCTTGGTCTCTCATCTCTAATTCTTTATTGCCATCCCAAGTGCTTAAAAACATGAGTCAAGAAATTGTCTCATGAAAAAATGAGGTTTGTGGGAAGGAAAACCTCTTTTAAATTTGACTTGTGACTTTTAGGCTTTTAGGGTTGACCTTTTCCAGATTCTCTGAAAAATTAAAGCTAGAAACTCACAATATAGAAAGGAAAGATTTTTATTTGTTCATACAGCTCCAGGGTTGGTTTTTTTAAGGATACCAAATATTGTAAAAGCTGCAATTAAATTTTAGTTACTAACTCTGTTATTTATTCCCTCACCTGAAAACCCCTTGAATGTATGAAAATAGATAACAGCATTTGTTTTGGCCAAATATTTACAGTGCTCTTGCTTGCAACTCAGATCTTGTCCTTTGTTGCCTCTGATTAAGACCTAAAGAGTGTTATTTCCACTAGACTGAAAAACACCATGTTGGCTGGAGAAACTGCCAGATGTAATGTATCAATCAAGGCAAGGTGAAATGCTCAGAAGTGTTCTGTGATGGAGAAATGCATCCTTTCAATTCATTTCATGAACAGTGCCTTACCTTTTAAGTTACCATAAATACAATCTCACTTTAAGCTATTCTCATGGTATGCAGTGCTTTTCAATTAAAAAAAAAAAGTATAAGTTATGCTGACAAATAAGGATACATGTATATGTGCATGTACACACGTTTTTTACTTATAAGAAATAAATCAAGGGTCATGCAACATGGCAATACTCATTTTGCAATTTGAACAAATATTTATTACTGCTGGATTCTGTTTCCTTAAAAAGGCTGAAATGCAGAATGAATCTTCCAGCACAGATTTCCCCAAATCCTCACAAGTAACGAACTCTGACAGGTAATATTGATTATATTCTTAAATGTCAGCTTGATTACAAATGCATGTATAATTGCTTTGACAGTCTTATTCATATAGTTAAGAATATGCCATAATTTGCTGAATTGGAATTGCTACATCTTTGGTTTTGGTAAGGTAATTTCCACCTCTGCTAATTGAATATAAAGAGTGTCAGCACATTTCTAAGTGTCTTCTGATCACAGTGAACAATAATGAAGGAGACAGAGGAAATTCCAGATGATATTTTGCTGCTTGTATTTGGAATCAGTAGCTCTGGGAAGCCTCACATTTCATGTGAGGTTATTTTCAAAAACATTTCCCATACACATCTATTGTCATGTACGAGGCCTGTTTCTACCTGAGTTATAGTCAGGAACAAATTTACTTGATGTGAATGAACACCAGTGTTTGGATTCTACTTTACAAGTGAACATCTTGAGTATGTGACTTAATAATTAACTTTCCAAGCACCTTTTAGGGAAGCAAATGCTCAGACTGGTAAAAGTTATTAAAAAAACAAGCCTCGTACCTTCCAAAGTGTAGAATTCTTATAATCTCTTGTACCTTAAATACCCTCTTTCCCTTTTAAATAAAGGTGACAAAGGGAAAATCAGTGTGGCAACAGTGTATGGAAAAATCAGTCTGTCTTTGTTTGCATAGGTCCTGTTTCCAGGGTACTCCTGTGCTAATTGCATGCTTGATGATGATTTTGCATGATTTCTATATGATCTTGTTACAAAATGCAATATTCCAGGCAGCTGATCTGACGTATGTTTAATCAATGTTTATTAGTTTATTTTGGAAAGGACACAAACAACTTTATCATTAATTACCTGGAAAGAAAGAATTCTACTTTGCTTGTTGTTCATAAGCACAATTTGCCTAACCTCCTTTTCCTGACTTCCTTAATACAAGCTAGATCTTCCTTAGATTATGATTCATAGGTCACTTGTTCACTTGTTTGGTATTTCAGTTCAAAACTGAGAAGCCAAGTATTGGTTCCTGAGAGGGGTTTTGTTTTTTGTGCATATAAGCATGAAACTCAGATACACCTGATAGAAAACGTGCTACTTAAAATAATCAGCAAGACGTTAATACTGTTAAATTGATGACTATGCTTATATGCCACAATCTATAATATGTTATTAAAAATCAAATTGTATGGAGGAAATTAACTGGGAGACTTGGAAGAAAAAAACCAGTCAGCTGAAAAATGATAGGTTTATACTGAGGGTCTTTTAGTTATAGAAACAGCAATGAATTTCTCAGTTACTTCCTTTTTATGTGGCTGGAAAATATACTACTGTGATTTATGTGTGTTTTTTAACAGCAGTGTTCATGTTAAATCTGATCACTGGAATTCTGCTAGAGAATTACTTTAGTATCTAAATTAGTGTGTAAATTATGCATGCATGAGCACAAGAAATAATTTTGTGTTCATAACAGCCAATTGTACACTCAGACAAATGTTTGCATGCATAGTCACCCATTTGGAATCAGGCCCAAACTAAATTAGAATTAATACTACGGGCTAGTTCCAGGATTTAGCTCTGAAGTCTATTTATAATGATGTAATATACATTAAAAATATCCACCTCTGCAGGCTGCATTCTGCAGAGGCTGTTCTTGCTGCAACAATCGTGTGCCATCAGGTAAACATGCATGTTGTAGATAAGGGGCTGGTACATCAGGTGGAACTGTCATCGACAAATTTGGTGCATGTGTAATGTGAAGAAACAGGCTAGGCTGTGTAAGAGGCAATAGACAGGACTACCCCGAGCACCTCTTCTTTTTCAAGCTCTTCCACTCCATGCTGCTTGAGCAATGGCTGTGCAAATGAGGTAGATGGACTCTTTCCAGGAGACAGCCACTTCAGTTCAAACCGCCTGAGATGATAGCATGTGCTTTAAGAGTAATAATAGCTGCCAGCCATTGCGGGGCCCCAGGGGATGGGATCTTGATGTGCTGCATGACATTCAACAGCGTGCCTGATGTCTTGTGTCAAGTTGAATGGCCAGGCTTGAAGTGCAGTGCTGGAGGGAGAGGGGACAAAAAAACCCGTCTCCTGATTTTAAATGGATATTGCATCACTTTCACACTTAGCATCTTCTGCACCTTGGTGCCCCAGACTGTCGGGTGGACAAGGATTTGGACAGAGTTTCTCCTGTGCCATCTCTCCACGCTCCCTCTCTGCACAGCGACTCCTACAGGAGTTAGGCTCATAAGAGCCCAGCATAGTGCTGTCTGCCATCCCCTATTCCCACTAATGTTATCCATCCCTTAATGGTTCCACATGCATTGGCTGTGCTCTTAGAGGATTATGTACTGTGTCCTCATAAGTGGTGAGGCCTGGCTGAGACTAATACAGCACCCAGTGTGGTCTCCTGTCACAGGCCACAGGAACAAACTGCAGAATCCTGTCTGGCCCCACTGTTTGTGGTCAGACCATGATGTGGTCTCTAGAGATGGAGCTAGTCTTAGTTTTAACAAATCTGGTGATTAGACTCAGACTCGTCGACACAAGACAGTGGTGTAATTTCATTTTCTATTACTGGAAGACAGTTCCAACTGTGCTTATGGATCCAACCATGTGCAATTTCAGAGGGTTTTTTTTTAATGTCAGAAGAGGAAAGAGCACTTTTACTGTAGCAAATCATCTTTTTAGGACAGCTAAGGAGTACCGGAAGAATAGAAGAATACGCATGATCATTTCCTTGTTTTGGTGTAATGAGTTGTATTAAGAAAGAGGGGATTAACTCCTTGTTTTGAATCAAAGGAATGAGACTTGTGAATCTGATTTTTATTTTTCATCATGCACTAATTAACGTTCTTTAGGGTCAGATGACTCTGTGGTGTGAAATCCTGGCATCAGATGGAATACTGATCCTTTAATCTTAGCCACTAGTGTAACCCAAAAATGAGTATACTGGAGGTTTTTTTTTTAATCAGATGGTTTAAATAAGATGGTTGTTCATATATTGTCTTCAATTATGAATAAGCCAAACATAAAGTATTGTATGCCTATGGCATCCAATAAAAATACTGTAATAGCAGTATTTTGTTTAAACTATAGACATAGTCAAATCTGTGTGATGAGACAAATATCAGATGGTGGCTTGTTTGTTGCCCACCATTGATTATTTCTGTGGATAGTGGAGGAACCTAATTTTCAAGGTAATAGAACAATACTATAAATGAATAGGATGTTTAACAGGGCTTTCAAACTTGTGTTTTTGAAATCATGTCCATGCAACTGAGGTGGAACGATTAGAGGCATAGTCTGAGGCAGGCAGACAGAAGGTACTGCACCAGGAAAGTCAGTCTTTGGAGCCTTTGTAAGCACTAAGTGTAGAGAACAGGGGCATGAGCAGGGAGAAGTTGTACATGTAAGTGCATGTGCCTGTTAGGATCAAACTAGGCAGAGAACCAATAACAGAAAATACCAATTTAACGATACAAGAGAGATTTCTTTAGGACAGCAATCACTGGACACTGGAAACATGCATGCAAAATTACTTTCAAGTTCAATGCTTAATCTTCCTTTATTCTTAAGGGGAACTTTTTCAGCTGGAGTGGTAGTTTCACCTGACAGTGGTGGTGTTAAGGAGCTGGTAAGAATTTCTTCTTTTCCTTACTGGCTACAGAATTCTCTCTGAAAGGATGCATTTGATTTTTTTCCTGCTTTGCATGAGTTTAGATTGCTCTGATTGTTATCCATGAAGAGACAGAAATGGATACTCTTGAAATTAGCTCAGCTGTGGTCAGTTCAGGGGCCTTGGTGAACTCTTGAAGAGCCTGTAATCCACAGGGGTCATATGAACTATAAGCATATAAGAAAATCTTACTGGCTTCCTCATGGCACTGCAGGTGTTTTATACATAGAAGTGATCTTAAGCAGGTCCAGGGAGAGCAGAAGAGGGAATCAATCAGTTCCTCTGCAAAAAAAAATTAATTTCATTACATATTTGCTTACCTCTTTGGGTAAGACTGTCCTTTAAATTCTCAGGGTTACAGAAATGATGAAATGTAGTCAAGTAAATAACTTGTTTTGGAAAAAGTTTATAGTTGAAGTTAGTTATTTTTACTTAGCCCCTTGTTCTTAGTCCAGTATGGGAAATAACAGTATGGAAGACAGAGGTAGAAATGTTCTCTTATTCGTATCTTTGATATCTGTTTTTCTGAGAGAGTTTGTCACTTAATTTCAATTCTTAAAAGAAAAAAAAATCAACTAGTGTCACACTTATGGAAGTAAGACCTTGCTTTGATTTTCTTTTTAAGTTTATTTAATCTACTGCCCCTTTTTATAGGGTAAAATTAATGGGGAAGCAAGGTGTAATTAATGGGGCCAATGTTTCACCCTAGAAGTTAATAGCAAATTATAATCCACTTCGGCACTACAGGAATTTCACCCTGTTATTTCCTAGGTCTTTTTAAAAATAAAGACATAATTGCAAGTAACTGTTTTTCATCCAGGTCACGTATTGAAGACTGCCTGAGATACTTCAAGAGAAGAAGGAACATTGCTCATCTGACCCTGTTTAGATGGGAATTACCTAGGCAGCCTATTTTAAAAGTTTGTTTCATCTTGCTCTTTCCATTTAGAAGATGGTGCATGGTGAGTAGTGGGAAGTTAGCGGTCTAGGTAGGACATACTGGGCT
The DNA here is from genome assembly GCF_000699145.1 of Aptenodytes forsteri. Classification (NCBI taxonomy): domain Eukaryota; kingdom Metazoa; phylum Chordata; class Aves; order Sphenisciformes; family Spheniscidae; genus Aptenodytes; species Aptenodytes forsteri. Next base: position 1,593,482 of record NW_008794089.1, read on the forward strand.
GTTGTCCCTGTGGGCAGGTTTCTATGAAGATAAGCTGATTTTTTTCCTCTGGTGAATGTGTCCTCCTCTCTCAATGTGTCCTTTTCAAGTCTGTCTACTTGAGAAATAGCACTTGCCTTCTTCAGTGGCCTTTTATAAAGCCTATTGTTGTCCTTCATCTGCTTGATTGATTACCCTATTTATCACTTTTACTGAGTATAAAAATCTTTTTTCCTTATAGCCAGCTTGAAATGCTGTGAAAGTGGACTGCTAGATAAATAATTAGTGATTGCTAGTATCCAGTAATCATCGTGGCTTTACATTTTCTGTGTAGAAAATTTCAGCCTGTCTCAATATTTAGCTTGCTTGTAATTTCAGAGATGCCACTTGTTACCTACTTTTTGGGCTCCTGAGAAACATGCCTGTTGAGACTTGGTGCAGGTGCTCCCCGAGAGGTTTTATGCAGAGTGAGCTGGGGCCAACCAGTTAGCAGAAATAATGCTTCTGGTTTGGGAATTCTTTTTTCCAAGGTGGAAAAAAAGATTTTCATTTTTTTCCTTTTTATATCTTCCATTAACAACTTGGTCTGTGAATATTGCTTTGAAGAAGTGAATGGTGCAATTCTAAATACGACTTGCTGAGATGCTGTTGCGTTAACCTTTGCCTGTGTGTTTATGGGAAAGCAAATAAAAAGTCTAGTGTATCACAGCCTGGCCCAGAGCTTGCAAAATCCTTTTATATAGTGGATTTACATCTCAAACATCTCTTTACCGTTACTTCCATGTTTACTAAACTATCCAAACCCAGTATTTAATATGGTAATAAATTCATGACTTTGGCATAGATAGTGCCAATTTGTTTTCTAGCATGTGGTTATACCTGTAGTGAAAAGAGGATGAAAGTGGGATGCAGGGTAATTCCATTGAAATAATAAGGATGCTGAGCCTTGTCTGCTGCCTGCACAGCAGTTAGGAGGGTTAGTATTGTGGCAGTGTAGCCTTAAGATTTCCGGTGTTGGTTTAGAAATGGGAGTAAAAGGGTCTGGTACTTACCATTTACAGTAGAAGCTTGTTGTTGCTGGGCTTGCTGCTTGCCTTTTTTTTCCTTTTTTTTGCCAATTAAATGTAAGCTGTAGTTTGCAGATACTGATCGTTGCACTGAGCAATTGGGGGAAGGTGCTGCTGGTGCTGCTAATATAGTTGGATTTTCTGTGTCACAGTTCATGAGATAAGTTGAGGAGATTGCCAGCTCCAGAGAGGTCCAGCAGCAATTTGTTACACCTGAAGCATGCTGCTTTGCAGACACAGGCTTTAGTGGTTTGTTGCAGTCAGAGGGGAGTAATGGCATTTAGACAGTGCTAAATGAAAGTTTTCTGTCTTGCACATTTTCCCACTGTAGGTCTAATAGCTTTAACATCCTGCTCGAATACAGAATACCATAATAGTTTACTGCATCGCTGTCATGTGCTGTTTGTTCAAGTCTGCTCTATTCCTTGTCTCTTTCTGCTCTAGCAGAAGGATGCTTCTAGATAATAGACACTGAAATTGCATTTGTGAGTACAGGGTTATAGAGACAGGATAAGGGATGCAAATGCTGACTCTTCACTTGTGCCTGGTTCTTTGCGAGATGGGTCTGGTTTCCTTGTGCTTCATGTTTACAGCTTGTTCAGTGGTAAACTTCATTTGGTAAGCATTAACTCAGCTGCAGATGTTAGTATTCTGCTGATCCTTTAGGACAGCAGTTCAGATCCAACTTCATTTCACAAGTGGCTAATGGACTGTGTTAAACTGTTTTTCTACTTAAGTCAGTGTACTGCCAAGTATCCACATCACTAAGAAAATCGCGACTGTCAGGGAGAGTCTGAAGACTTGAAGCCAGTCCCTTCAACCAGTTGTTAATTGTAGTATATTGGAGCCAGTGGAATGATGAGAAATTACTCCATCTGAAGATGTGGTGGTGTATACAGTTTCACTTCGTCAAGCAAAATGTTTTCTACTCAGGCCAGTGCTGAGTCCCAGTGGTAGAGCTCTAGGAGGAGTTTGGCAGCCGTTGTTCCAGCAACTGTCCTACAATGTGCAAAAGGGTTTTTTTTTGTGCCCAGTGGTTGAACTGTCAATGCCTATCATCAGTGTAAAATTTACTTCATGAGAAAAAAGTGGAACCAAGTAATCAAAAATATCTATGGACCACTTCTCCTGGAAAATGTCATTGCTAATGAAAAATATCAGGTAGAAACAGACATATGCATCATTTCACCACTTAAGGGGATAACTAATGTTGATGATGCAGAAACATCAACTCTGAGACCTTTCCTATTGGTGCAATAATACCAACTTGCTTTAGTTTTCATTGTGTGCTGTTGGTAGCTGTAGTATTACGTATACAGCCAAGGAGTTTGGTGAACAGCCTGTCAAAATGCAGAGGAGGAAGGGGAGAGAAGGTTGCTAAGAAGCTTAGTTTCCCAGAGGCTTGTCAGAGCAAGAAAAATTTTGTGCTCTCTTAGAACTTGATCCCTCTGAGGATAAGAAATGATGCTGGGAATAAATTGATTGGTTGAGATGGGCTCTGCAGGAGAAGAGGCTTTCTGGAGCTCTCCAGCTCATTGTCCAGTGTTTCATTCCCTGGGGCCTCAGTTACTGCAATATCCTTTGTAGGAATGGACGTGCCTGACTTTGTATCTATCCATAGTACTGCTGGAAGCATCCTCTACCTACAGAGCATGTTCCTCTGACTGTATTTTCTCTCTTCCCTGCTGCCCCCCTGGCTTTGCTTTGGCGGCTCCTGTTTCTGCAGAATATATCAAACATAAGCTTGTTCATTTTCAGAGGAATGAATGACCTGTGGACACCCTTCTGACCACCATTCCTTCCACACTGAGTTCAGCACTGTTGTTGGTCAGTCTTTGTTGCCAACATCCCTGAACGCTTGTTCCCCCTTTTTAGTTAATCTTCACAGGCTTTTCCTTGCTGTTCTTCCTGCTTGTCTGGCAAAGGAAATACTGTATCATCCTGTTTCCATCCCCTCTTTTTAAAACTCCTCCTTTCTGCAGTGCCTGTAGAAAATCTGATGAACAGTTGGGGTCTGTTTGTCCTGAGACCACAGCTTACTACAGTAGTGAATACTGTCTCATTTTCTCTTCAGTCTCTGTTCATCTCAAGGTCTTAGTGGTGGGTGTGTGTTTGAGATGTCGCCTTGTTGGGGGCAGAAATAATGGGGTTTGTTCTATGCTCATATGCCCCCTTGCTTCATGGAGGGTCTTGGTTCAGGACCCCAGTTCTGAACTTCATCTTAATGTATCAGCATTTAATCATGGAATGGTTTGAGTTGGAAGGGACCTTTAAAGGTCATCTAGTCCAACCCCCAGATAATATAGTTTATAATACAATAGCATTTATAATAATGTCAGCTATTTGTTGTTAATATTCCTACCTGCTGCCTTCAAGACTTGGCTGCAAATTGAGAACAATGGTAGATTTGTAGATTAGCAAATGGAAGATCTCACCTGAAAATGGCATGAAGATGTTGCTATCTCTTTAATTTGCCTTTGGTGTAAAACAATCAGAGGTTTCATTTTAAATTAATATGTACAGATTTTGTGCCTTTACTTGAAAAACCTAGAGTGCTTTCCACAGCAGATGTAACTCTGATTTTGAGCCAGATTTCAAGGCAACTGAGGCTTGTCTCTGTGCAACTAAAATCCTCAATTAACATATTAATTCTTTTTCCTAATGACATTACATTCTTTCTTCTTGTCTGAAGGGAAAAGGAAATGTTTAATTTGTATACTGGTTTGAGATATTTAGCTAATTTACACATGAGAATTTGCAAGATTCGTCTTGCAGTCACAAAACATCATTTTTTCTGAGGGGTTTTATATACTTCTTACTATAGCTAGGTAAGTTAAAATAGTGGCTTTAGCAGGAGTAACTAGCAAAATTGAAAAATACAGGAGTTTCTTTTACATATTTTCACTTGTAGAGATAGAAGGAACAAACACGTCTAGCCTAAATAACCAGTACTACCTTTTTTTCTCTGATATTTATAAAAACTGAGCCTCTGCAGACTGAGATTTGAAAGGTGTGTTTTTTTTTTTTAAATGTCATTCTGATCCCTTCAATGCAAAGGCAATGTTTAAACCATGCAGCAGGCAACTGTTAATTAACAGTATATTGGGGCTGATGCTTGCAGGAGAGAAGGAAGAAGGGAGTGACGGAGAAACAAAGGCATATCTGCTTTTCTGTTATTGTTAACAAATTGTTTATTGTTGATAGAAAAGCATATCTTTTCTGTTAGCATGGCTGGGTGTGTGGTACTCAGTCTGAAGTGGTGGCTCAATATTTGGGCAGTTGCCCATTCTCTGTGCTACAAGATCAACCCCTACGCAAGTGGCATCAAGCCTTCAGGGAGCTGAGTGCCAAGTATTCACTGGTGGCTCTAGAAACAAACTGTTGACCACTGAGTGAAATAATTTTTCAGCCTTGGATGGGTTTTCTTGCAAAGTCTGAGTTGTTATTAACCAGTACTGCACATCATGACTCGATCTCCTGGGCTAATTACTATACAAACTACCCCAAGGCACTGAACAGTTCACGGGCTAAGAGCAAGCAATACAGAAAGCATGGGCAGCAGCAGGAGGCAAGGATACTGTAGAAATGTAATCATGTACAAGTAAGTGTGTACACATGTATGCAGACGTGTGAAACACATTGATTTAAGCTGTTTGCATGCCAGCTTTACCATGATCAGTGTTTTATTTTTTTTACCTAAACGCTTACTGCAAAAAGCGTTTTTGAGTAGGGTTTTGAAGCATGATGGCAGGTACCAGCAGGATATGAGTCTTAGGATTGCTTCAGGCAGGACATTGCATGCATAAAGATGATGTTATATACTTGTATGATAAGCAGAAAAATCCAGAAGGTACTCAGACACTACTTAAGAGGCAGGATGGGGGGTCAAGTATCAGCTGCAGAGACTAGCAATGGCTTCTGCATGGAGAGGGACAAACCGGAAGGAAATGAAGAGTGGAGGAGGAGAAGGGGAGATGGAATTATAGCAGAAATGGAGACAAGAAACCTGAAGGGAGAGGTGTGGAGGCACAGCTGGGCTTGTCAGAGCTGGGTGGCAAACAAGAAATCTTAATGTTAAATGATAGGTGATGAAAGAGAAGGTTTTGGAAGATGCGAGAGAGAGAAAAACAGAACTCTGGAGAGAGAGTAAACATCAATTGAATCAACTTGAATTCCCCTGTTTTTTCACAAGGAGAAATAGGTTAGGAAAACTCCACTGTTGAGGGGACTCTCCTTCTTACTTTCCTCCTGAATCATGCTAATCTTGTACAGAGAGTTCAGAAGAAACTACTCATCTTCTGTGGATGCAGGGCTAATTTTGTTGAAAACCTCTGTTGTTCTCAGCCAGAAGATCAATGGGTACTCAGGCTGTGAGTAGTCTCAACACAAACAGCACAGCTCCAGTATTCTTTAGTCTGTTCCTTTCACTTCTTTATCATACAGGCTCAAAACATGATACAACTGATTTTCCTGGTCCTTGAGATGGTATGTTTGTGTACACATTTACTAAAAATAAGTGCTTTTTTAGACCTTCATTGCAACAGCAACTGGCAGACCCGGTCATGGACTGAGAAGAGGAGGGCAAATGCTGTACGAGTGCCACATGAAAACCAAACAAAAGTGCTGGGAAGTGTGCAATCTAAACGTAAAGACAGGAGTTCGTAGGTGGGCAGACAGACAACAAAGAAATCCAGAAAACAGTGTTCATCAGAATGATAGTCTGTCTGATCACAGGCTCTCCAATTTACCTGAAGTGCACTTCAACTGTAATTACATTTCTGAAGCACTTCATTTAACATAAATGTACCCCTGAGTAAATCTAATCATATGTATGATAGCGCTTTTCCTATCTATAACTATTAAAGTTTGAACACCTACAGGCACATATGCCACTTGTCCTGGAGCAGGGGTGTAAATACACCGCAGATGGCCAGAGCCCCAGCCACAGTGTGGCACTGGAGCTCCCCTGCCCCATGGGGTGTTCGTGGCCAGACGGGGTGATGGCAGCTGGGGCTTCTGTCAGGCTTGCTATAAACTGAGTTGCGTTGTTCTTTCTGGACTAAATGTGCGAAGGCATCACAACACATCCTATCTCCATGCAAAAAACTTTCTGTGACTCAGTTTAGATTTTGTATGATGTGTGAGCCAGGCAGTTGATGTATATCAGTTTACTCTTGCTTCCCATTCACAAAATGACTTGAAGTCTGTAATGCTGAGATGCTTTGAGGAACAGGGCAGCGGGGGGAATGAATTTATTACAACACCTCAGGGATTGTGTTGTCTGCTGTGGCTGAACTCAGTGTAGCAGAAGGCAGCGGGGTGCGTGTCCAGGAGCTCTGGAGCTCCAGAGCTTTTGGTTTGGTCATGCAGTATCTCTGGTCTGTGTAACCTGGTGGTACGGTCTGAGTGGCTTTGAAGGTAGGAGTGGGGCTGTGGGTTTTTCAAATTGCTTATGGAGAATGAAACTTTAATTTTATTGAAAAGTGTCATTGTGGGTCAGGCTGTGAACATCCTGGCAGAGATCAGGAAAGTACCATATGTACCTTGCACTAGGTTGCCATACTGTTGCTTTTGGTACCGAAGCATGAGCAGCCTCGGGTAATGTTCTGTGGGGTTTTTTTGTCTCCTCTTGTTAGGAAAACAAAACTCCTGGACTACGTCAAGGAAAATGCTACCATATATTAATTCTTGCTGTGGGCGAAGCTATTAGGTCTAAAACCAGCTTCTGTGTGGCTGAAGAAAATTCGTGGTGACTGTGGTTGTGAGAAGTGGTTTTACAGTTCTGGTTACTTGGAAATGTTCTTGTTGTGTGTGCTCCTAATGGACAGCTGAAAAAAGTGTGTGGATTAACTTCTCTGAGTATTTGTCTCCAAAGATTATGTGGCTCTTTGCCCAATTTTGGGATCACCCTGTTTTATTTCCAATGTAAATATGCTTTTTGAATAAAAGCAAAGAGCTACTAGACTGTAGATTGGTAGATTTGGGACTAAAATGGACTATGTCCGTGAGATTTAGTGGCTTTTGAAAGGTAGAGGAAGATGAGAAAGCAATGTGTACTTATTTTGTGTAATTTCATGACTATGATGTGTTTTGAAAGTCTCTTAATCTCAGGGGAGTATGAACAAATGGCATTGTTCTGTTTTGTAAGTCTTTTTTTAGCTGAGCATTTCCAAACAGTAGAACTTCTTCCTAAAATCCTCTACCTTGCCCTTCACTTTTGGTTCTCTTATTCATTTTTGTGCTCTTGTTGAATTGACAATTTCAGTAGTGGTTTCAATCATGTTGTTATAAGACTTTTTTTCTGCTTTCTCAGCTGTTGCTGAGTACACAGCAGAAACTGATGATGGGAAGGAATGTTAGGGTGGGATAGCAGTCTCCAGAGTGGTGTGATGTGAGGAGATGGGGGTATCAGACTGTCCTGTTGCTGAGGTGCTTCCCTGCCAGTGCTGTGGAGAAGCTGTAAAGTGTCGGCGTGCCCCAGTAACAAAAGAGGAGGGAGAATGAGCTGAAATACAGATGTAAATGTTGCTGTTGTGACTGAATTGTGGATGTAAGCTTCTTTAATTTAGAGTTTTATTGCATGTTTGGAGACCCTTCTGTCCTTGCTCATTAGTTCTCCCAGATTCAGATGGAAGTTTCTCTTTGTTTCATTGCTTCTCTCTGTATAGTTTTGTAACGTGTGGGGTTTTGACATAGTGGTTGAGGTTGATTAGGTTCATTCGCTGTATTTTGTGGTCTGATCTTGGACTATTAGAATTATGTTGGATACCTGGTCAGCTCTAGTATGGTACACTGAAATTAACTTCCTTTTGCTTCTGGTCCCCACGAGTATCCAAGGGTATCAATAAATTGATGAAAAGCAGAAATGCTGATGGGCTGCTACCCATCTAAGCTCACTCAGTGTGAGGATTTTACAATGAAGCTGAAGATCCGCTGATGGTGTCTGTTATATTCAGGCCTCTTGTTTTCTTTCAATTTCTAAATTAAATTAATAGGATGCTTAATCTTATACAGTCTGAAAAGTTTATTGTAGTTAACACCATTCTTATTTTTTTAAACACATGTATTTCGGTGTTGAAGTATGACAACATCCAGGTCTACTGGAGCATAATGTAGTACGCTGTTAACATGGGTAAGATATATATACTCAGTGCTGAATAGTGAAGCAACTCAAGTGTTGGCAAAGACAAACAGGTTTTTGTGGAAAAAACAATGTTTTAAAATGTCGCTTATGTTCGTTATGGGATACATGCTGAGTTAACCTCATTGAACTTTTCCCCAGGAATTGATGCGCTTACAATTGGCGGGTCATTATGCTGCTCCACCTGTGTAGTGTTAAGGTCAGTGTGTTTTTCTGATTATAAAAACCATCCATACCATTCCATTATAAATTCACTACCATTCATATAATGGAATGTGCCAAAGCTCAGAGCTCATTGCAGCTGCCCCTGGTCCATGTTTAAGATCAAAGTGGTTCAGGTAATTTGAGCACCTTTTCAACAACATGTCCAATCAAGCTTCATTTGAAGTGATTTTTTTTGTTGTTTGTTTTTGTTTTCTTTTTTGTAACCTGCTAAGCATCCATCTGATGTCAGTGTTGGTTTTGTTTTGTGTGGCCTGCCCAAGAATTCTTATTGAATCAAGACATGGTAATTATAAGATCATAGCAAGGAGGTCCTGGGAGCAGCAGGCAACTGTAACTTGGCAGTTGCACGCATCCATGTGCAGGCAAAGCACAGAATGCATCAAACACTCACCTCCACAAGGCATTTTCTGAAGCTTGCAGCTTCTAACTGTGAATTAATTCTGAGTCATCACAACATAAATCAACCATCACGGTAGACACTAATGTGTGAGATGCAGGAATGTATGACTGGCACTAACCACTTACTAGGGGGAACCTGTGAGATGATGTGCATGCATAACACACTGCTGCTGTATGTATCTTCCTGCACAGCTTAGTCTTCTGAATTGTCATGTGTTATCAAAGAGAGCCAGAATGTGCATTAAAGCTTATCTAGTGTTATTTCTGTCACTGAAATGTTGTTATGGTTGGGGCTTTTGTTTGTGTGTTTGCTTCTACATTTTTCTTTGTTACTAATCATCCAAATAACTTTAATTCTGTGAAGAGTAAGAATTCAGTGAACAGCCATATATGTAATAGGCCATTATGTTCTTCCAGTTTCATGAGGACGTATCCTTTCTGTGTTAAGTTTTACACTTTGTAGTATCCAGTGAGAGCCTCAGATGCTGGCAGTTTTGCTGGGGGTGTATTTTAAGCCTCTGTGCAAATTAAACAGTGCTGTAGTTGCTGAGGAAGTATATGCAGCCTCTTGATGATACCAACTGAGAATTTGTGTGACCGTGTCCAACAGCACTTCTCCTTTCACCTCTCTGTAGCTGCAAATTCAGTGGTATTCTACACTAAAGGCAGCGTGAAACCTTCCCAGATGTATGTGCTATATACAGTGCATGGTCTCACAAAATGTGGTGAAGAGTCATGGGAAGACTCTCTGGTGAAAAGTAATCCTTGAATGTTCTAGCTTATGGAAACTGTTCACCACCTGGCATTTCACATGACAGTAATTTGAATTCTGCAGCTATTGCATGAGGTAAGTACACCTTCCAGAAGTATTTGGCAGTTTCTTTTATTACTCTGGGGAAAAAAAAAATATGCATTTCAACTAGGCCACAATCCAAAACCTAAATGAAATACCCCTGCCAAAAAGATGATGCAGGTCACTGTAGGATTGCATGTTGTTTTCTCAAGTGAAGAGTCTCAGAAGGAAGGATATGTTTAATAGCAGAAGGGATATCAAAAGGATTGAGAAGAGGGTTGTTTTAGTAAAGCAGAGTGTATAATACATTTTGCAGCATTTTCAAGTTCATCTGCGGTGATGAATCTTCTCAAGTTTTAAACAAGTGCATCTCTCACTGCTACCTAAGTGTCTTAACCAATGTGGGCCCTTACATACAACACACAGGAGATCTGGGAGGTTGTATTGCATACCTCCCACCAAGAATCATGCTAGAAATAGGTAGCTGACATGACAGCAGGAAGAAAGTAAATTAACTACCTGCTGCAAGCATATTCAACTGGCTGTGATGCTTTGTTTTCTCAGGGGACTCTTCTGTTTAAGATGTTTGGTCCTCAGTCTACATGGACAGCTGTATTCAGATGTACCAAAGTGATGCAAATCATAAGTACTTGTCACAAAGTGCTGTCTACTAGATATATCACCTACTTTTTATTGACAAAATTCATTAACTGAAAATGCAGCTTTGGCTCTGTTTCTACCACTCTCCTCTATGTATGGAGGAAAGAACCAAAACACTTTTTTTTAAATTGAAGAAAGTCATTCCTCAGTCCCCTGCCCCACCTCCCCTCTCCTCATCCCCTATGAAAAACACGTTGAAACAAGTTTATAACAATATTTCTAGCTGTTACTGGACACTTTTTTCTCCTTTATTGTCATTATTAGAAAAAAATTTTTCCCTCAGTTTTAGCTTGGACAGTAGTCACGCAAACCAAGTGTGCGATTTAGTCTATGGCAATGAACACTATGTACCTGCAAGGGCACTTACTTAACCTTGCAGATAAGTCTTTTAAGTTGCATGTAGACATTTGAGATAAATGCCGGTATCTGTTAGCAGTATGAAGACTTGCTGGGCACAGGGAGTGCAGGACCCTTCCAAATCCTTGGGTAGGTCTGAGCACTATTCACAGCCCTGTGTTTAAGTACCTAAAGTACTTTAAGTAAGTTTAAGTACCAAAAGTACCTTTTGGATGTAAGGAAAAATTTCTTTACTGAAAGAGCGGTGAAACATTGGAACAGGCTGCCCAGGGAAGTGGTGGAGTCCCCATCCCTGGAGGTATTTAAAAGACGTGTAGATGAGGCGCTTAGGGACATGGTTTAGTGGGCATGGTGGTGTTGGGTTGACGGTTGGACTCGATGATCTTAGAGGTCCTTTCCAACCTCAATGATTCTATGATTCTATGATTCTAATTTAGTTTCCCTACATATACCCTATATAGCCAACAGAGTAAAGTCATGCTCCTAGTGGTATTTCAGAGCATCATTTTCTCTCTTGTAACTGTATAACCAATATAGAGAAGTTAGCCTCATTCAAGTTCCCAAATCTCAATGCAGGCTATGAAAGACTGGAATGAAAAGGTAGAAATGCAGCCAAACAAGAAATGTTATGGCACAATCAAAATAAGGTCTTGCTTAGAAAGGAGTTAGTGCTCTAGCATGTGGTGGCCTCCTGCAAGTCATTTCTGGCTTTTAAAAGGTCTTCTCTAGATGAGACAAAGAACAGCATGTTAACCTTTCACTTTGGACTTAGCCCTTCATTAGGGAAGAGAGCTTACATTGATCCATTACTGTTGTGGTTTAACCCCAGCCGGTAACTAAGCACCACACAGCC
>NW_008794089.1:1605203-1612703 GCF_000699145.1 Aptenodytes forsteri
GAATATCCCTTTGGCCAGCTGGGGTCAGCTGTCCCAGCCGTGTCCTCTCCCAACTTCTTGTGCACCCCCAGCCTACTCGCTGGTGGGGTGGGGTGAGAGGCAGAAAAGGCCTTGACTGTGTGTAAGCACTGCTCAGCAGTAACGAAAACATCCCTGTGTTATCAACACTGTTTCCAGCACAAATCCAAAACACAGCCCCATACCAGCTACTGTGAAGAAAATTAACTCTATCCTAGCCAAGGCCAGCACAATCGCTTATAAAAATCAGCTTCTGTGTAAGCATTGTTATATTTGGTCTATCTATGGTCACTATAGCACATCTGCTTTTTGAGTATGCTGTGTGTTTACATTAAGACACACAGAAATGTTTTATTAAAAAAAGCCTTTAGTTTAGCACATGTGGAATTCATGGTTTTAATCACACAAGTTACATATGGAAAAAAGGTTTATTGGTGTTCCTATGCCAAACATGGTTAGTGTAGAGTTGTTACCTGTGGTTTATTTAAGGCTCAACATACAGAAACCTTTCAAACATTCTTTTGCAGTGTAGTTCTTGAGCAAAAATAAACAAAAAAATCAGTTATAGGAATTATTTTTTTATAGAACAGCACACATGGGTAGAACCTGTACTGAAAGCTATTTCCCAGCCAAAAGCCTTCCCACATATCTGAAATAAAGCATTTTGCCACCCCTTTGTTTTACACTGTACCTTATGTACTTGTATTGCCTTTCTTTTTGCTAATGATAACCAAAAGGATGTAAAGAGTGTCTTTCGAGCTTTGCAACTCTTCTTATATGTTTGTCTGATAGGTAGAAGAGCCAACAGATCCACCAAAATTCATTTGGGTGCAAAAGGGATGGTGGCTAGCCAACCTGCAAGTGTGAAGGAAACCCCCCCACTTGTCCTGTAGACCCTCAGCTTAGGTGCTGGTGGTCCTGGCAAAGTCAGCAGATGGGAGGCAGTGGTAGAAGGAGAGGCGGAGCTGCGAACCGGAGCCCTTGCTCTCCTAATGTCTTTTTAGTTAGAGTAATATAAATATTGGCTGGGATGATAGTTGTATCTTAATAGAGAAATTAAGAAATAGATTAATTTCTGGCACAATTCCCTCTTCCTGTTTATGTCGGTCCCTATTTTCAGCACCAGTTTAATTGAAGGAACAATTCTCTGTATTTGCTTATTATCTGCCAGCCTTGTAAGGGAATAACTACACATTTAGGAAATCGCACAAGGGTGTTTAAGGGCATCAGCAGAAACAAAGACATGCATTAAAAATCAGCACATCCGAATAATGCTATCATTCAAGTTATTAGGAAAAGAGCACTTGCAAGGAAATTTGATAAGTTTGCCATTCTTCCCAGTATATCATGGAAGTGGAAGGTTGTGAAGATGATGCTTTCCATCTAACCTTGAATATTTAGGAATTTAAAAGAACCCCAATTGATCCAATGGGACAGGATCTGCTTCAAAGTCTGAAGTCAACAGGAGTCTTTCCATTGCATCCAAGACGTGCGAGATCAGGCCTAGGCTGAATTTGCTTCAGAGGAACTGAAGTTTTACGCAGATCCATATCTGCGTGTGCAAGCCGTTGTCCATACTGGAGAATGGTATGTTGATAACATTGGAAACAATGTCTGCACTGTGTGCCTTTGGAGTTTTGATGCCGCTTTAAAATCTCTTGTTACTGTACTGGCTGTTGGTGGCTAGAAACTGATGGGCCTTTAAAAATTCTGAGATAAAAGGCTTTAGAATTTCTTTTGGTAAAATACAAATATGCTTTTAACTTTTAGGATTTCCATACTGGGCACCTACATCGCTTCCATAGTATTCTGCAGCTTTGGCCTTGCATGACATGCGGAAATACTTTGGTTTTGAGATGCACAGATATTTTGGTTTTACTGGGAAATTTAACTCTGTTCTCAAAATGTGGCCCATCTCTTTAAAGCCAAGAGAGAAACTGGCTGAAAAAATCCGTTATTTTGTGAAAGTCTATATGATAAAAGACTAATTAAAATCAATGAATGTTTAATTTTATTAATATTAAACAATTTGCAGAGCTAGTTGCATAATGAAAAAACTATTCTACAATACACTGGGAAAGCTCTGTCAAATATGTTCTCTGACTCATGTGAATATATACCTTAATTGTATTGGGAATTTAAAAATGAAAAATATAAATGAGATTTTTTGTACTTTGCAATTTAAATTAGTCCATTCTTCATGATACTAAGTTTTCACCTCTACGAATTTCTTTGCTTCTTGAAGAAAAATTATATACTTTGTCTCCTTTAACATGGGAGAAAAATTTTACAGATTTACTAGTAAGCTGGAAATCTGTCACAAAATCCATACAGAAAATATAAACGTATTTTGTTTCATTTGTAACTAAAACTTTCCACCAGGATGAGAACACACTGGACTCTGTATGACAAAATACTAATTAGGAAGAATGGAGCTGGAAAGAGAATAGTGTTTTGCTATATATTAGATCAGGTCCTGTTCCCACTGAAGTTGCTTTGATTAGATTTCTGTTATGTTTTTGTAATGGCTTTTGAAATACCATAACACCTATTTCTGCAGACCTGTACACATGAGGAAATCCCTTTGTGTGAGTAATCAATTAAATTGGTGAGGCTGTATATAACTTTTTTTATAGCCTATCTTCCTGGGCTGATGAGACTTCTCCAATTGCACTTTCTGTCTGTCTATCTGTCACTCCCTTACCTAGTTACTTTTGAAGCCGTTGGCTAATTTCAAGTGAAACAGAGAGGAGTAGTTGTCTTTGAGATAATTAAGTTTCTACAGGCTGGGGACAGGAGAGAGACCCAAATTGGGGCTGGGGGAAAGGCAGGTAGAACCTGTCTGTCACCTGCTCCAGTAGCCGGTACAGTTGCTGGGATTGTCTGTACCTTTGTTTTGGGTGTTTTTTTGCAGAGGGACAGACAGGAAAAAGCTGGGACTTTAGCGGATGTTTGGTGGTGATAAAGGGTAGAGCTCTGCAGGAAAACAGCTTCATTAATTTCACTGTGAACAGGGCTGTTTGTTTTTGTTTCCAGGAATGCTTTCTGAATCAGACCTAGATGTCTTTAAAAATACAAATATTCAGTTTCTGGTTGAAGGTTAGAAAAATACAACAATCAAGTTAATTTATCACTAATATTGAGAGAAAAAAGTACCAGAAATGTTAGTATGTAGCCATTAAGCTAATGTGTTGAGGTAAATTTGTCAAATTAATGTGTTTTCTGTTTGCAGGTTTTACACACAAATGAATTCTTGTGGTGCTTGAGAACCCCTAATGGAAATACCTGTTCAAAAGTAAAGTTTCAATCTCATTGATATTCCAGTTTTATTGCCTAAGGTTAAGTTGAATAGCATTTTATCTGGCAAGTAATGCTGTCAATTTAAAAGTAGCATCCGTGGACTAAAGCATGTTTCATTGATTTGTGCACGGGATCGGACAGTAAGTAGTTCTCATTGTCTTTAAGAGAACAGAACTGAGTCCCATGCCAAGACATCCAAGCAGGGTATGGCCGCTCCTGTGGCTGCAGCCTTGCTGTGTGATGGTATGTCTTGATCTTTCTTCCAGAACTCGGGTTTAACGCCTGCAGAACTGAATAACTTTCCAACTTGCTTACTTGTGCAGGCTTCCATAAATACTAAATAATTAAACTGTAGACTCTCATTGCAATGCCCTAGAACCTGATCCTTGATGGATTTAGGACACTTCCTTGACAGAGGGGTTGTTACCAGAAAAATAGGTTAAGAAATTTCTCCTTTGAGCCTTACTTTAAGTGCAGTATTAAAAAATGTAATTACTTCTCTTCTGTGAGGATTCAATGGCAGCAAAAAAGCATTGGGTTAAGTCTCACGAATGGTCCTCATGCAAATTAAATGAAGCTATGGCTTGAACCTTCACGTAGACCTTTTTTGTGCTTTTGTCTGTGGGTGAGTGAAATAATATAACTTTTCCAGTCACCTTTGCAGATGTTCTTCCTCTTTGAAAACTCTCATGAGACCTTTTGAACACAGGACCACAAACTGTTTTGAACTAGAGTAAAAGAGAAAAAAGTAAATTATACAGCCTTATGCAGTAACATGAGCAGACATACATGCCTGTACATATGACTTTTGTGATACAATTTGGTAATATCTAATTATTGTTTTAGAGGTGTACTAGCAGTAAAGTAAGTATGGGTAAAGTTCAGAAATCACTGTCACAATGGGACTTGCTCATCTCTATGTGCAGGTCCAGTTTCTCTTGGTGATGGTAGTCAGTGGGGCTTGTCTCTCTTACACATTTATATTTGGTTGGAGGAGCCTGCACCAGGTTGCTCTTCTTCATCTACTTGATCTAGTTCTCCAGTTGTTCTGGGCTGTTTCTGCTTTGAAAATCTGCTTTATGCCTGTACTTGGTTTCCAGGGGGAAACTACCGGCCTACCTTTCATCTAATCTTGGCTAGCAGTTCCACAGAAAACCTTTGACATGTAGCTCAGAATTGTCTTACAGTGATCCAGAGGAAAACAGAGTCCCTGAACGCAGCTTCTGTTCTCTCATGTAGGATTATTTTTGTGCCCTAGATAAAGTCACCACATGTTCTCTTTGTAAAATCTGAATCTTGTTCCTCAACTAGAGACTGTAACACCAGAATTACTCATTTTCTCTCAGCATAGCTTGCCCAGTTTCTTTGCTTTCTCATGAATACAATTATAGTAACAACTCATTATGAGTTATACAATCAAAACACAAACAACTTTTGATAAAGATGAAACAGTAAGTAGCAATCTGGTTTAGAGATAACGTATCTGAGGCTAGTTTTACCTGCCCAGGAACAGAGAACTCTCACCTCTTAAACTATGCTTTGTGGGTTCGATCAGTAGTATTAAGTTTTTTAATGGTGTCAGGATTATTTTCAAGAATAAAATATTGGATCTGAGGCGTTACCAAGCATTAAATCAGTTTTTCTTTACTGTTTTTCAGTGCAAAATAAGAACTCTTGATCCTCAAAATCTTTGTTATAATAGATTTTTCTTTAAAATAAAACCAATGCATAATGAACTTTAGATATCTATATCTAAAATTTCATCACGAGAAATACAGGGATGTTGTCATAATCTCCCCAAGAGTATACAGACATAAGAAGTCAGTCTGTTGAGAACAAGTATGCTTAAATGTGGCAGTTGAACTCTTAATACTTGCAAGCAGTTTTCATTCTGCCCTCCAGTGACATCAGACAAAAACCATGCAGTAATGGTGAATATGCTTCAGTGTCTGATGTTCCAGTTTAAATCCACGAGGGGCTGCTTTTCTTTTGAAAAAATGAAAAATGCGTTGGATTTTATTATTATAATTGCATAGGAAAAAACATTCAGATATAGTCTAAAAATATGATTATATTTTAAATTAATCCTAACCCATCAAATGACAGATTTCTTTCTAGGGTTTGAGATCTCATTCTAAGAGTAATTGCCGTGATATGTGTCCTAAAATGCAACTTGCTGCCCTACATGTTTGTCTACTGTGTTTTCCAGCAGAATAGGTTGTAGCATGGATGAAAACATCTGAAGCGTTTTAGTTAAAATATGAAGTCTTGATTTTCCAGGTCTGGATTAACTGTTGTTAACTGTAGCTGTTGACATCTATATGGGTTTTCCTTTGCTTTACAAAGTCACTTTGTTCCACACTGAAGTCGGGGAGTTTTGCCTTTAATTTTATTGGAAGCAGGATCAAGCACACTCAATTGGATGGCATTTCTGTATTTGTCTGGAGGTAATATGGAAATAATAGGAGCTCTGTAGCCAATTAATTTTAAAATGTCAGGGGATATTCTAGGCCTTGTTGAAAGGTAGAAGACGGAGCTGTGAGGGCATGCTCTGAAGCTGGTGTCTGCTTGAGAGACTGGTTTATTGCAATGGTTTGTTGTTATTTGTAGATCAAAGGAGCAGTTGATGTAGGCATTAATACTCGACAGCCTGCTAATAATACCTACCTGCCTCACTGCCTGAGGAGGTTAAGATACTGACACTTCAAATCACTTTTCTCTTAAAGAAATATAGATGGCAGTAAGAAGCATGACAGAGTGTAGGGGCAATGAAATGAAATAGGAGATTTAAATGTTTTTTTTTGCTGTGGAGTGGGGGTCAGCTACCACGGGCAACTGGAAGGAACCATGAGTGAAAAAAGCCTCCCTCCATCTCTCCTGGGTTTTGTGTGTTTATTGTCCCCACGTGTTAATACAGTGCCTGTCCTATGGCTGGTACACCAAGTGATGCCTTGTGCCCTATCCCTTCCTACCTACGAGTGAGGGGAGGGTGGTAATCTTGATGAGTGAGGAAAAGGAGATATGCCCTGAGAAGAAAAACAGATGGGGAGGAGAGGAAGATGCATGGTCACCTGGGAATATGGCATGGGCTGTGATGCGAGGGACATGGCATGGAGGAACAGGGACCTTGCTGACAGCCTGGAATAGAGGGAGGTAGGGAAACCATACACAGCTGTTGTAGGGTATGGCACTTGTGGTGTTGATAGAAATTTTGCAAGTCATAGTAATGAAGAATGTCTTGTGGTGTGTGTGTATGGATCCGTTTGGGTTGCACATGGGAGCGTCTGGGCAGAGAGGGAAGTGTGGGTGGTAGGAATACTACATGGGTAGATCTGAGCTCTGTGGGATAAATCCTTTGATATATACGCATGTGAACCTTTTGTTTGCAAAGATTCATACTCTTGTCTGAAGGGAGGTTAATATTAAACACTTCACTTTTGACATCTGTGCTTGGTTGCTTTCTGTTGCCTTTTTTGTGTGTGTGGGTTTTATACATAATAAGCTATGCCTGATACCTATGCAATACATTAGACAACTCTTCTGTCTGGTAGCAATATACACTACAGACATCACACAAGCTTTCTTTTTTAGCAAAACAGTTGTCATGGTGGAAGGTATAATACATTCTTGATGGTAGAGAATGGTGGTATTTTTATAACTCTCATGTATCATAAGAAATTAGAGTTTCTGCGAAAAGTTTTAAGAGGAGTCTTTGGACCTAGGGGAAGAGATATGGGAAATGTGGGACTGCCTCTGAGCAGAGAAATGACTGTACCTGACAGTTCTGGGAAACATTGTACATTACTGGATATCTTTCTGCAACTCATATTTACTCTACATCATTTCGTTAGTAGTCTCTCAAATTTTGCAAGATGTTTTCACAGCTTTTCCTGTAAACCTTTTATGTTTACTGGTATTACACTTTTGAAGAGATCTGTACATAAAGTGTATACTGCATACTGAGTATTTTCTTTTATTTTCTCTGCTTTGACTTTCTCTGGATGTACCATCTAGTTTGCAATTTTATAGAAGCCTAGAAAATCAGATTATTCTTAAATAATCAGGTAGTAATTTAATATGTTTTTTAATATATGCCTTGTTTCTCTTTCATATGCCTGAATGTAGAACCACAGAATCATTAAGGTTGGAAAAGACCTCTAAGATCGAGTCCAACCATCAACC
>NW_008794089.1:1613415-1646233 GCF_000699145.1 Aptenodytes forsteri
CCTTCTCTGGACATGCTCCAGCACCTCACAACGTCCTTTGTAGTGAGGGGCCCAAAACTGAACACAGTATTCGAGGTGCGGCCTCACCAGTGCTGAGTACAGGGGCACGATCCCTTCCCTACTCCTGCTGGCCACACTATTTCTGATGCAGGCCATGTACTTACAATACACATTTTCTGCCACCCTCAGGAGTGCTCTGCCCACTTATCTTTATATAATATAAAATCTTATAGCTTGAGAGTTCATACACAGGTCTGGTTCCTTCCTATCTAACCTAACATACCTAACCTAGGATCTCAACAGTCATCGACTCCTTTAAAAGGTGATGGAGGGAGGTGGAGCTGAATCCTCTCTGGGAAAGCCTTACCTGGGTTTCAGTCTTTTTCAGGACGAGCCTGTCTCTTTCCCTCTGAGTACACAGGGAGTGTACTCAAGTACTCAAAGCTTGAGTTGAATAAACCTGGGCCCTGTTATTGCTATTAAAGACATTGATCTTCTGCATGGATGAAGTACTCAAAGAACTGAAGCCTCTGGTTATAATAATCTGTCAGGTAAGAGATGTCTATTATGTGCTGTGCAGAACCTGAAACAGGGCATCCAATGTGGTCAGGGCTTCTCAGTAGGAGTATCAGCTGATTGCTTCACAGAAGAGCAGCAATGTTTTTAGCCTGCAGAGAAGAGCGTCCCTGTTCTTACCTCCTCTCTCCTAAAACCCCTTCGGAGTAAGTAGTGTTACTGGGAGATCAGCACAGTCCAGCTGTGCAGTGGACCTTGATGAATGCAGTGATGATTCTTAAATAGACCAGTGTGGAGCATACAGGCTTTCTGGGATGACTCTGCTGAGAGTGATGCTTTTCTACTTTAAATAGCAAATTAATACCAGTGCCTGGTACAGAATGATTGCTTTTCTTCTCGCAATGGTGGTTGTTCATAAATATTGTCCTTGGTTCTGAAAAAATGAGGAATGAAGATTTTTTAGTCTTCGGCACCACAGCAGCTAGGACTGTGTATCTGTGAAGCTGGTGTGATGCACACTGGCCTTTATGGATGTGAGAATGCTTGTTAAGAGAGGATGTGTTGTCCTACCAATGAATGCTTCATCTTGCACCTGTTGAGAGGTAGTCACTGTCCTGCCTCTGATACTGCAGGAGCACTTCTCTGCCTGCTTCTGATGTTTAAAACCAACCAAGTCAAAAATATGAATTTCCTGTTATGTGCATAATAAAGCACCAGTGAAGACGAGTATTGTGGACTTTGGAGTATTTCATAGTAGCGTATGAGCAGATCCTAAGGCTATTTCTTTAATCTTGTAGTGTGGAAAGGACAGAGTGAAGCTGTGCGGTGTTATCTTGGTTTAAGATGTTACCATGTTGACCCTTTTATTATATCCTTACAGTTATCTTTTTGAGATTTTATATTCAGGCCATATTGCATGTTTACCTGTTCTTGTGTGTCTGAATATGTTCTTTAAAAAAAGGCAATGTTTTCAGATCTCTTTTCTGCAACGGGTAAGTCTGGCTGTGTCTTATCCCTTGCTGTGCCAAACTGCTGAGACAAGACTGTTTTTCTGCTACTGATTTAAGAGAAATTAAGAAATTAATTTTGTCTTTAGCTGCATTCTGTTGTAGAAACTTCCCAGTGCTTTATGTAGTGAACTGGGAGTGAATTATCACTGTGTCAATACAAATGTGTTGAATGTAAGATTGTTAATTGCTTTTAGTTAGACATGAGTAGTCTACAGTAGGGAAGCTTGGAGTGATCTCATCTAAAACTGGTAAAATGTCATTTTTTTCAGAAACTTGCTTGGTTTATATACTTACAGGAGTACAAATCTTAATTCTTGGAATCATTTAATTGGAAATGTGATGTGTGTATCTTTCAGCATGCTCTCTTGGGTTCATTAGCACTGTTACTTCCAGAAAGAGAAGAAAAGCATCGTTAACTTTTTCCTTTCTTTTTCTGAACTCCAAGAATTTGCCTCTGATCATTGCCCCATATTCCAGCTTCCATCTGCTTGTGCCCAGGAGATTGTTTAAGTGCTCTCAGAAAACATGGACTGCTCTTAATTGGACTTTTTCTTTGTAGATGCTAAGAGTAGCCCTGGTAACTGTGCTGCCAGCTTTTGCTGCCTTATGACTAATAGGCCTGCATCGGGAATCAATCCCATCTACTGGCACTGAACCTTGCCGTGTTGACCTTGAGGCCAACTCTTTCATTTTGATTCTAATTTGTGCAATGATCTGCATGTCACTGAAGCAAAGTTAAATGTAAGAGGATACATTAACATAGTAGTACAGCTAGACTGGAAATGCTTAAAGGTCAGGAAATGGAAAAATGAACTACCTAATAACACCTATTTGCCCCATTGCTGATGTATAATGGCTTCGATTTCTGATTAGTGTTTATTATAGGCATAAACAGATACTGTGCCATAGATGTGCAATATGGAGACAAATGCACTTAAAGTTCTGCAGTGTTACTATGGTATGCATCCCTCTGAAACATTTGCAGCCTTCACTTCAGTCTTCCCAAGAGCAGCAGTTTCATCTATATGCTCTGCAATATCTTGCAGGGAAAAGGGTGTCAGACCATGGAAGTCTGCAACTCCCTTGTGCTATTAGATGATTCCTTTGGAGGTCTGAGAAACCATTCCTGTACCTCTCAAATATAAATGGCCCAATCCTATGAAGTTCTCCGTGGTTTTATGTTTTCAGTGACTCAGATGCTGAACCATTTGGAGAAGATTTTGTAAAGCTTCTTGTACTATAAGGCCTTGTTTTTACTGGGTTTGGCTGTACTATAAGCTATGCTTTAAAAGTCCTTTTTGTGCTAAGAGTTATACTAACAATTCTTCCAAAATTCAAATGTGCAAAGGGATTTTTCTCACGTGATGCTAAACAAATAAATAGCTGTGGTAGGTGGGAGTAGGCTGATGGGGGCAGATGCAATAGCTAAAACTGTAACTTTGATTATAGCTTACTTTTGAACTGTATTTCTTCTCATCTCTGCATTGCCTTGCATTTTGTATAGTCAATTGTACTACAACTGTTCTCTTGGTTGACAATTTGCTGCGTAGGTACCATGTGCTGTGTTAAGAGGACTGTCCCTAGGCAAAAAGGAGGAAATCTGTGTACTTTATTCACCTTTTCCGGGCTCAGAGTCTGACAGAGCAGAGAGTGTACCTTCCCTGAAAGCCGCTGAGTGGCAGCTAAGGGGCCCTCTGGGCTATGGGTGGGGGGAGCAGATGGGGAAAAGGTTGAGAGCAGCAGGCCTGCAGTGGGAGTGGAGATGAGAAGGTTGCTGGGAAGAACAGGGAGCAGATCCTGCAACAAGTTTTTTAGGGCTATGAAAAGCAGGAGAGTTTGCTCTGAGGGAAGGACTTCATGTTGCTGGGTTGAGAGCAAGGCTGGAGGGGAAAGTCCTGCTCTGTAAGGAGCAGCAGCAAGATTTGTTCTCGTATCTTTTTGCTTTCAGCCAGCTTTTTTACTCTTCTACCTAACAAAGCTGAGTTTCCTGTCTTTCAGAACTTACCTGATTCTAATTTATGCTCTAATAAAAGTTTTACATACAGAAAGCCCTTTTGGTAGGCTCGCCTTCAAGTTAAAGGTCTGCCTCAAAGCTCTGGCTTGCAGAGTGCCATCACATCACCTTCTGATGACTACAGGCACTGTTGCTTTCCTGTTTGTCTTTCTGGCCCAGCCTCAGGATTTTGCTCTACGTGTTCACACCTGGGCTGTGAAGTTTTAAAAATCTTTTAATGTTGTCTCTCATCCAGCCAATTAAACCTTTCATACAGGCTGTTACTACTTTATATTTCTGTTAGTACAATATGCTCGATATACATGATGTTACGTTCCTGAAAGCTGGTCAGAAGACTTTTGCTGTCATAACTTACCACTTTCACTAGACTACCCTAATTTTTTTTAATCTGTCTTGGCTCCTTCTTGTCTTTTACAAAACACGTAAGCCTTGCAAATGAAGGCTAAAAGCTTATCAGGAGAACCTTCATCTCTGGTGGAGCAACCAAGAGACTGACTCCACATCTGATTTGCCTATGATATTAGACTTGACTACTGGCTTATTAAATTTTCAGATGGATAAATGTGCTGTGTCCCAAGCTTCCTGTCATACAAAGCTATCTCACTGTCTTTCTTGGTACTTGCCCTTGAAATTCTGGTTGCGATGATGCTTGCAGATATCTGAATGACTACATATGTCTTACTTTGAGCCCACTGTCATGCTGGCTAATATTGTCACCTTGTTTCCTTTAACTTCTTCATCTGCCAATGCTCCAGTGATGGGTTGTATTTCAGTCATATGGTATCTTTGGCATGGACAGTAAAAGTCTGTCGTACCACCATCCTGACCTGCACAAATACATCTTCTCTGACAAAGCAGCGATAGGAGGTAACCAGTGTCAGTCCAAGTATCTAAAAGACAGCTCTTAATTGTCTGAACAGAGAATTGGGCTGGACCCTTGCAGATGCTTAGCTGAGATCTATCTCTGTATTGCTAAAGCATCACGTACCTTTCTGGCATGATTTAAAATAATCCCAAATAAAAAAAAACCTCTAACATTAAGCCCTAGAGCTCTCCAGGGGAAGTTGCTGCATGGCAGCTCTGAATCCTTTTGTGAAATCCAGATAGCAATAATAGTGTGAAGCCTTCCAGCCAGAGGATTCTTCTTGTCTCAGAGAGGGAGGTAGTATGGTTTTCTCAGGTGGTGAAGGAAAAGGCAGTGGTGATGAGCTCTCTGTTGTCCCAGTGCCAGACAACAATCAGGCAAGGAGAGAAGTGTGAGTGTGAAAGGAAAAGAACATGGGAAGAAATCTGTGAAATATTTTTTCTTGGTGTTTACTGATTACAGGTTTTCTATGTGTACATTTTTGAGATCAGTTTTCTTTACAATCAGATCTCGTCTGTCATTTCCTTTTGGCTGCTCTTTCCTACTTTCCCTTGTTAGGGATTGCAGTTGCATTTATAATGGGGGGGAAAATACCCTAAATTAATTTTTCTGATGTTTGTTTTCCTTAGGTGGACTAAGTGACATAAAAGGCAAGTTCTGCCCACAGATAATCCTCTTAAAATCTCATTTTGAGCAGGACTTTCATTGGCTGGTAGATCTTTAGAGACAAAGCCTTAGAACTTTGAAAATCAGAAGGAGCACCAGTGAGAGGGGAAAAATGTCCCTTTAGCTAGTTTTGCTCAGCATGCTAATATCTTATAGCTAAATACTTGTTGCCATAGCTGTCTGTACACAAAAGGGCTGTTTCTGATATAAAAAAACCCTACTAAATTTATTGGATTAAATGCTTATTTATGCTAGAGTAGCTGATAGCAGTAGAAAACCTGTGTTTTCGTCCAGTAGCGATATTTGTATTTCTTGACAAGATGTTAATTTAAAAGTTGTCTACTCTGTGGTAAACTGAAAATTACTTATGCATGTTCTATTACATATTGCGTATGTCTAAATGAGGAATGTAAAGAAAAAGACCTTTACATCTGCTACTTCAGGTGTCGAAAACTAAAGTAACTGGACATCGCTGATGTAACTGAAATATTGTACGTTCTTGCCACTTCATTCCTCCTGTCCTAGATAAGTTCAGACATAGGAAATAGCCAAGCAGTGCATGAGTCACCAATGCAGTATTGGCACCCTCAACTTAGGACAAGCTTGAGCTTACATGTTGAACATATCATATGCATGACATACTTATGTTTGGCAAGACAGGTCCTTTTAAGACAGAATCTGATAATCCGAGACACAAAGGTTAAAAGGTATGAGGAGAAAACCACTTTTCCTCTTACATGCATAGATGCCCTGATCAGCAAAGGCTCTCCTCAGTGCTAACCATCATACAGGTGGTGAGGGGAGTGGGTGGGAAAGTGAAGCCTGGGGGTCATTTGGTACAGAGAGCCCATGGGTGGAAACACCCCTGGAAAGACTGACTGTAGAAGCAGCTATGGAGTGACTGTTTTGAGCCAGGAATGAAGAGGGATTTGTTTCTGTTGACAACCAAGCTTGATCTGTTTTGCTGTTGGGTCAACATTTGGCTGTTCGTTGTTCTTGCTTTATAATTTACACTGTATATTAGAAATGAGAATATAGCTTAGTGTATATAGTGTACACACCTCTGCAAAGGGATAGAGAGAATAAATATGAATCTCAAACCCCTAAAAAAGATATTTTTTTTATATACTAGATATCTATGATGGATCAGATCGCTTCCACAAGACATGGAGAGGATGTCTTTGCAGTTTTTTTAAGCTGTCTCACTATGGCCACAACTCTATCACCAGGGCTTGGGGGCTGTGTGCATGCTTTAGCCAGTTGCATGGAAAACATGCAAAGCTGGTAATAAAATGTGGAGTAACTATTTCTCCTAATCTCTTTTCTACTTAATCATACAGCCGTGCCTGTATTTTGATGCCATTATTTAATCCAGATAATTATGTGTGACTATTGTCCCATTTGTTTGGGATTTTTTCAGTTTGGGGATTTTCTTTTTTGCAGATTAATGTATTTGTGTAGAATCGATGCTGGAAATAGGAGAAACTCAGATTTCTGGAGAATGTGGCCTTCTGGTTTGCTTTCAGATTATGCCATTTGTTCCACTGGCATCAACATACAGGAAAATGGGAACTTACAGAATTAGAACATGGTGATGAATTTAGCGTTTTCATTAAAACTGCTTAAAGTCATGCTGAAGCTGAAAAAAATTAAATGTTTAAGTCTAATTTAATTTGACAGTATGCAGTTAATTAATACTCTACATACTTTCATTTTTGAATATTAATGGATCTGCAGAACCACTACTCCCTGGAGTAATTTGTCACCAGAAATAAAATGTCTGCCTTTGAACTGAAGTAGCTTTTGGGTAGCATGCTATGAGCGAAGGAAACCATGTTAATGATATAGACTAATCCAGAAGAGTGGGCTTGAAGTTCTTAGTGTTGCTATCTCACCATTATAAAACCAATAGTAGTCATCTCAGGTACTGTTGTGACAGCAGATGTTGTCTTTGCTAAGTGACAGAAACTTCCATTGATTTTAAATTACTTACTAGAGTGTGGTAGTTGTGCGTGTCCACAAGTGCTTCCCAGCTTAGAAAATGTTCACAGCATGTGAGACCCTGTTTTTTGGGGGGAAAAAAAAAATGCATTTTCTGTTTACAGGGAATATTGGTCTTTATATACTATGAAGTGAACTCTCTTCTCAAACAGTGAATAAATGTAACTGTTAAGAAGCAGCAAAGACATGAGTAGATGCGTAGCAACTGCAACACCATGTAGTTTGTTCCCTCACGTGCTTCCTTCCTCCTTCTATTCCTGTATCTCTAGCGTAGCCTTTTGCATTGTTAGCTTCAGTCTTGCCAGCATTTACTATAAGGTGTGGCATTCCTGCTGGAGCTGGTTTTGCTTATTAACCCTGTTTAATGCAGCAAGTGAGGATTTGGGTCAACGGATTATAAGTGTTGTAGGGCAGTGTCTGCAAAGTGACAGCATATTCTAGGGGTACAAACATGTCAGTTGAATTTTTTGTTCTCTGTACAGTTTTTGTGCGACAGAATCCTAAGACACTATAATAGTTCCCTTAATTATTCCACAAAAATTGGTATTAATAAACAAGATATTTTTTCAGGACTTACTGTTCTTCCGTGCTACCATAGCCTTAATAAAGCCAGGGTTAAATAACTGCTTGGCCGGACAAGGGAGCTATGATTTTTCTTCCGCTTAATTTGTTTGAGTTCAAAAGGATGATTTGACTTCTGATCATGTGAAAAGCATTTCATAGCATACTGGAAAGCTGTCTGGTTTTGTATCTGAAGGACTTGACAGCATGGTTGGCAACAGACAAATAACGGAAGGCTAATGAATAATGAAAAGCTGAGTGATTGAAATAGCAGAGCTGCAGGGAGAGAAGAGGGAAAGCTGGGAAGGAAAATGGAAAAAACAAATGGCACAGAAGTAAGGAATGACCAGTATTTTGATCAGTATTAGAGCATGTCTTCACATCAGAATTTAACCCAGTCATAACTTAAGCATTCTCCGTCTGCCAACTCACAAGAGCTCTTAACTCATGCACCGTGACGCATTTTGTACAAGTCACTCAGCTTGCCTTGAGGAAGGAGGGTAGGTTGGAATTTAAATATTTTTTTCAACTGCTAGGACGATGACTACTCTGCGGTAACCTTCTCGATTCCCATTAATTGTCCAGCGTGTTCCCAAATTCCTACCAGAGCAGGTGTCCATAGTATCTCAGTCTACTGCAAAAAACGGAGCAGAGCAAGAGCATTGGAAGCTATCAGCTGTACTGAGAGACACTGCAACACTGACTTTGTATTTATACTTCAGTGAAGACATCGCTATTTTGGTAACAGGGATAACTATTTTCATGGCGCTCACACTTCAGGTCTCCAGCAGGGAGGAAGAGCTCTTACTCATTGCTAACCAGTCTCTCCAGATGGGATATGATCTCTGGAGCGACTGCGCTTTAAGAAAGATTCCTCTGCAAATGTAACAAGAATTACTGGTGAGAAGACTTAACTCTGGGTATCAAAAATGTGAAGACTATCTCCTGATGTTAAAAGAGAATGGATCTCTAGCAGTTTAATAGTTGTGATGTTTGTGTCTGGATGCATGTGTTAATGTGGAGGAAGCCAGCTACTATTAATTTTCTCACACACTGCCAGTTGTGGCTGAGCTTGGTGGTACAAGGCTTGCTCTTACACTTGTTTTCATGGTAAGAATTACGGAGTAGGAGTTGAGTTAGCACTGGTTCCTGCTACACCTTTTCATGCCTCTTTTTTGCAATGCCAAATGGAAAAAGATCTGCTACTTTCTCATGCTGATGTACAACTTTTCCTGAGCTTTGACATCACTGAAAAATGAATAATACTGTAAATACTATCCTTTCTTTTTTTCTTTGCAGAATCTGTACCAAAACAGGTTCCTGGGCCTGGCAGCCATGGCGTCTCCATCTAGGAACTCACAAAATCGGCGCCGGTGCAAAGAGCCTCTCAGATACAGCTATAACCCTGACCAGTTCCATAACATGGACATCAGGAACAATTCCCATGAGACGGTCACCATTCCTAGGTCTACCAGTGACACGGACCTTGTCACTTCAGACAGCCGGTCTACCCTGATGGTCAGCAGTTCCTACTACTCCATTGGGCATTCGCAGGACCTAGTGATATACTGGGATATAAAGGAGGAAGTGGATGCAGGGGACTGGATTGGCATGTATCTCATAGGTAAGTCCCCCTTCCCCTTTGGGTTTTTTGCTGCTTTTTTTAGTTGTAAGCATTAGGGTAATATGGGCTAATGGTAATAATGAGCTCATACAGCTCCATTGAGTGTAGTCTTTAAGTGGGTTTATATATTAAAGTTTTTTTTCTGCTCCTGAATTGCTGGTTGCAGTCCTGATGCTCACCTTTTCTTCAGCAGAGATATGAGAAGGTTTTCTGTTGACAGTTTCTTGAAATTTTAAAGCCATTTGGATTTTGGAAAAATACCTCCTGTGTAAAGACAGCATAATATTTTCAGGGTTTCCTCTTGCGAGTCCTTGAGTAATCTGTGACAGATGAGAGGTTTTACAAGTCAAGAATATGAATAATTTAAAAACCTCATGAAGCAGAATGCCTTTTTCTGTATAGCCAAAGGATGTTTTGATATGAACAATAATTAGACTGAGGCAATCTGGAGCTGTCCCAGAAAGCTTTTCCTTTTTTTGGTGTATTGGAAGCTGTATTCCGATATGTACGTTAGCATATTTTTGGCATCTCCATCTAGTAAATCCAGCCTCATGAGAGTGATAAGAGGTGGTTTCAATCCACTTTTACCTGATGGTTTCACTTCAGTATAAAATCAGCATTTTTTTAACCTGGTTTAGTTCCTATGGAAATAGTCCTGCTGCCTAGACTGAAGTCTGTGTTAACTCTGTGTTAAGTTTTGAACATGGTGGATCAGTTTCAGACAAATTCCTCTATGGGTTAGAGGTCTTAAAAATGTGAAGTTCTTAAAAGTTTCCTGAAAACCAGTGGCTTGGTGAAGAAGACAGACTCAAATTGGTGCCCCCACAAAGGGAAATGTTGGTAAAAAGTAGCCCTTACCTGTTTGGATAAGCGTGCCTAGCACTAAGCAGGTATTTTAGTTCCAGTAGCACTGTTTCATCTTGCCCAGATAGCAAACCAAAAACAGGTAAAGCACATGATGTTGTGAGTTGGGCTTTTGGAGCAATCATAGGGAGCTATGGTGTTACTTAAGTGCTTTAGTGGATAAAACCAGAAGGCTTGGCATCATGTGCTGAGGATGTTGGGAACACAGATGTTGGCAACACACGGGATGTGAGAAGGTACTGGATGTGACCTCTGAGCATGTAGAGGAACCCTGGTGGCACAGTGTTAGGCATTGGAAAATGAGTTTGGGGTATTGGAGAGACTGTGAGAAGGGGAATGTGAGGGTGGCTATGTAGGACATGGAGGGAAAGGAGTGGGGATTACAGTAAACCAGACTACGGTACTTTTTCCTGTGAGTAACCTCATAAAATACCCTGCTTTGAAAATAAAAGTAGGCTTCTGAAATTTAAAATACCTTAGGAAAAAACCAGACTGGATTTAAAAACAGATGCTCTGAAAGCAGTCTAGTTTGGCCTTGACAGAATTACTTGTGTTTACAGTTAAGCTTGCAGTTGAGTGTTTTACTGGAACAGATGAGAAGACACAGCAGCCCCCAGTACTAGGCACTAAGAAATACTCTAAGTGTATTCTGCAGTAGAGCAGGCAACTCAAAGAACTGTATTGCTTCAGTAAAAAGAGGCAAAGCGTACCTCCTGGTGGTCTGGAGTCAACAGAAAGTGTATGGAGCTGTTTCACATTCAATGAACTTGCCCAGCCAGGTTTCATAGCTCAGACATGGTATCAAGGGCTGTAAAGACACATTCTTAAATTTTTTTTTGATAGGTAACCTGAATACATAGAGGCTTAACTGAGCAAAAGAAAAATCTACCCTGCTACTCCTGCTTAACTTACTGTATCAAACCGGATGTTGCTCCAGACACCCCAGTAAATTAGAAGTGCAAATTGTAAAGTGTATCCTTGCCCCTGCTGGCTGAATGCCTGGTGTTAATGGCAATAGTCAATGGCTCGTTCCAAGGAGCACTGCTGCCAAATGAAAAATGAATAGTGTGTCCAGTCCCCAAGAAATCAACAGTTGAGCCTTGGTGTCTTTGAAGGTGTTTTGTCTCCAGCCTCTTAGGTTCCCAATCTAAATAACTGAGGAAATAGCACCCCTCATTCCTTTTTTTTTTTTCCTCTTCCCACTCCTCCCTTCCCAAAACCTAATGTAAGGTGAGCTTTGGTGTTTTGGTTCCCTTAAAGAAAGAATATGGGAGACTGTGAAGATCACTTGGGTTTTGGTGTCAGTTTGATGTGGAAAAAAACTCAATCTAGGAAGGTAACTGGCACTATGGCTATATCCACGTTAACAAAGGAGGAGGAACCAGTAGGAATGGGTCTGTAGAAGCAAACATCTGCTGAATGCATTTTGGGGGCTTGGCTTTAGAACAGTCTCAGTCGGGCAGACTGAATGCCCTTGAGTTGCTGTAGTGCATCTTTCAGTTTAGCTTCATCAGGACAGAATCGAGTTTGTGTGCCTGAAGATCACCACACAGTCTGGTGGTGACAAAGTGGGGACAATTGAAAGGGTCATTACAAAAGCATGCTTCTGACCTGAAATAAAATGCTGATGCATCCTGTATTAAATGTTTGTGACCAATCCACAGGGGTGTGAGATCCAGACATCCCTAATGGCTTAGATTTGTGTATGCATTTGCACAGATTTTATGAGCCTGCAGTCCTGTTTAGAGAGGGAATGTTCCTGGCCTCGTGGGTATGACTTTCACAATGTAAACTGATATATGACTATGTTTTTTGAATTAGCAGCCAAACTGGAACAAGAGAACCAAAGAAACTATGAGCTTTTCCCAGTCTGCTCAATAGAGGATTAGTGTTGAAGCCTAGTATTACTACTTGCATGGCAACGCTGTTAACTATTGCGTTGCTGCTGGTCATTCTAGTGTTTTTCTCGAAGCCAGCTTGTGGATACAGCCCAATGCTTTTTGTGATTGTTTGGGTTGGTGAAATTTGAGCTGAAAGGTTTGAATGTAGCAATATTTAATATTGTGGTGAGTCATGAGAATAATGAGAAATTTGCATCCTTGGGGCATCAGGCAGTGTTGTGGATTTTCTTTTAAAACCCGGTGTGGGAGCATTAGAGTTGGTATTTGTTTTTTGTCTTGTGGGAGCTCCTGGGTATCCCAGGTAGGGACTAACAAAAGATTTAGAACTGGTTATTAGAGTTAACTTTACTCATGGTCTCAGGAAATGGACTAGGCAGCCAGTCCATCTCTTGTAAAACAGTGTAAAAAATGGTGGTCATGTCTCATGGCAAAAAATAGTATTGAGTATATCCACTCTGTAGCTGTGTGAAAATATCCATATACACCTATGTGATTTTGATGAAGGGCCACAGAAAAACTCCTTAGTTGAAGGGAGAATAGTAAATGTTTACTCTGGTAAAATATAGATGTTATTACTTCAGTGCATTTTAAGATAAGCTATGGAAAGATGACAAAAAAAATGGGAATTGGAAGAACAAGCCTTTCCGGGTGTTTAAGGCACATTGTGCCTTCAGGAGTAGGAATTACATTTCATTCCTGCTAAGCTTGAACTCCAGAGATGTTCTAACTTCCCCTTGTATATACTATATATCAGCTCTGAGCTATGCAGAGGAATCTCTGAATTCTGTAACAACTCACTTGAGATATGCATTTGCCTTCCCTCAAGAGAACTGTAGTATTATGAACATTAGAAGTCTTTCAGAAACATATCCACAATCAAAAATACACGTAAACACTCAGACTTCTCTGAGAAATTTGAACATGACACAGCTCTGTTGCTATTGAAAAATCTCTGGAATTTGAGTTTTCTTTGCAGAAGAGCTATGTGTAAAGAAAATGCACATTGGGGGGAAAAAAGTGAAACTAAAACAAACATGAATAATGAAGATAGCGTGTTCTTTTTTTAAAAAAATATACACTCATTTAGTGGCTGCTGTGAGACAGATGGAATATTTGCAATTGTTTATCTCAAAGTTTCCTTTCTCTGTTATCTCATTTACTATTACTATTTGCTACAGCATGAAGCCTCTTAAATAAACTAATGGACTGCTGTCAGCTGCCTGTAGATCTGTCTTACAATTACTGCAGTAGCATTTTAGCTGCTACTAGATTTCACTTCTGTCATCACCTCCATGTCTGATGTACAGTAGCTAATGAGAAATGTTTAAACCACACTTTTGAAAGAATTGTTTGCTCCAGTGTCTGTGCATGCTGATGATGGGAATTTATCAGGGCTAACATTATACTCCTTACCCATATGCCAGTAGGCTTTTTTCTTCCAGCATTTCCATATGGGAAAGCAAAACATTATTAAAGGCTATTTATTAAAAGTTTCTTCATACACAAATCTTGTAGGGTCTAATTTCCTGTCCATATTTGGCTTTTGACTGAGTAGTTCCTCTCAAATTTATATAAGTAGGAATGTTTTGACCTAATTAGTGACTGAAGTTTAGCTTTAAAACAGCATGTTTTCCTCCTGTTTCAGCCTTTGATGTTATTTGTCTCCCTACAAGGCAATTCACCGTAATCTGACAAATCTAATTTTTAAAGCTATTGGTTAATAAACATTTAAACATTTGTTTAAACACTTTTCAGGTTGATTTTAGGCTTAGAGGGGCTTGTGTTGTTGTATTGCGCACTGAGGCAAGTGGAAAGATCTACGTTTTCTCCTGCTATCAGACTTGGATCAGAACTTGTTTGTACAGCTATTTTACCAAACATCCAACGCATACAAGCAGAAAGTGTCACATGTTGCCAGCAGAGATGGAAAATGTTAGAAACAGTGATGTGCATATAAGGCTAGGAGTTGCAGGTTCCTGCGTTACAGCTCTAATCCCCGATTCAGGCTCTCTCTGTGCATTTGGATGGTTGCTCCACCTCTCTACTTCAGATACAGCCATCTGTAAAACAAAGCTTTTCACAATGTGCCTGCTTAGAGTGAATTTTGTTGATGTTTGGGTTTGTGTCCTGGGGTTACCCATCTTCCTAGTCCTTTTATGGGCTTTGGAAGAGAACCTTGCTCTGGTCTGAGGGCTTCTCCTCAGTAGGTCATCTTGTAGTTGGGTCTTTTGCCAGGCTGTGGATGGTGGCTGTGGCTGGCTGTGATCACCTCAGCAGGTTAAGGTTTTGTTCGACACCTGCAATTCTACTTTCTGTAAAACATCAACAGAGGTGCCCAGTGGCCAGACAGCTTTCACTAAGCATAGCACTATTTATTTTGGGAACAAAAAGTGTCAGAGGAGCAAATCTGTCATGAAAAAAACCACACAATAGAAAGCCTGCACAAATGCTGAACAGAGAAGGTATTGGGTATCGTAGGCCTTGGCAGATATATTAGTGCAGTGATATCGGTTCTTGTTCCAACCTGGCTTGCCTTCACCTGGCTGCTCTTGGATCCAGTTAGAGTGACTTCTCTATCAGGCCAAGTCACTTTTTGCCTTTCCCAGTTCTGTATCTGGTGGACCACCTCAGCTGGACGAAACCGGGATAAGCTGTTTCCAGACCCCACCCAGTGTGACATGAACACAGTTAGCTTTTGCCTCCGTTCCATCCCTTTACAAGTAGATATAGTCAACACTTAAATGCAAGGGTCTCTAAATATTCCCAGCACGTACTGCTTCTGATCCATTCTCCCTTTCGGTGCTTCCAAGGTTCACCTCTGTCATTTGTGTGGTGGCAACGTTAGTAGCAATGCACCAAAAAGCTTCTGTAGAGGGGTTAGTGCAGTGGTGGTGTGCTATGGTCTTTTAGGGAAGTCATGGTAAAAAAGCCTGTCGGTTGCCAGTTCTTTTCCTTAAATATCTTCAGTATGTGGTAGAGGTGTTAGCTATGTACCAAAAGATTCCCATTTTCATTTAGTATTTCTCCACAAAATAACAGCTATGGTATTATGAGCCTCTTTCTAGGTGAACAGGTGCAAAAGTTTTTTCTACTTCAACTGTCATCCTGAATATCAGGAGGGGGAAATAATGCAGACAGGAGTACAGCAGCCTTATGCCTTCTCAGTGATTTCCAGGGCCCTTATGCCCGTGGATAAAACTGCCTCTGCTGTGCAAGGAGGGCCCATGTTGCTACATAGCCCAGACTGATAATTAAGCCAGTAATGATCACCCACTAAAGCGTTTCTGAAGAAATCAGTCAGTGGCGGATATTGGTGCACCAAAAGCCAGGTTTTGGTCTTAATCCTGCAAAAGAAGCATAATACGTGCAGCACGTTCAGTCCATGGACTGGGTAGAATCAATCACGACACAAACAGTGGCCAGCACAAACATAAAATTCTTGGCAGGGATAAGGCTTAAAGTAGAAAGTTTTGTTCTGTAGAGGTTGTCAAGCTAGCCATGTGGATTTTGAAGGTTCAGCATATGTTTTTCTTAGTTTTTTTAAACCAAACTAAATCGTTCCCACTCCTTAGTGTTTATAATGCTTCAATATGCTGTTCATAACATTTGAATATTCCCATGCTGCCCTTCACAACTACTGTAATAACTGTGTATGTATTTAGCTTTTGTAATCTTTCTCATCCATTGATCTCTCCAGCCCTGAAGACATTTTTTCTTCACTGAAGATCTTCTGCTTTGTAATAAGCTTATAACTGAATACCGTTTTTCAGATAAAGTCACTCCAGATTCTCGAGAGATTCTTTGCACCGTGGTGCTTCAGTGCACGCATCTGAGTTGTGTTTGGGGTTTTTTGCTGCTGTCAGATCACAAATGCCTAATTTACTGTCTGCTATTATGTCTTTCAACATTGCTATAAGCCCATTTTTCAAATACTGCAAATTATTTCCCCACTATTTAATGAACGTTGTTAACCTGGACAAGTGTCATCCTTGTTCACATTTCAGATCTTCCTATGTCCCTTTATATCATGTCTTTATCCTGCCTTGGGCCTGCAGCATCTCTTATTTTAATATCTTCTAGCAAATTTCATGGGTGCACTGTTTTCTCCTAATCCTCATTTTCCAAATTGTGCTGTAATCAATGGGGAGGCTTCCACTGACTGCAAGAACTTTGGAACTTGTTACATTAAAAACAAGCCAACAAAACTCTTCCATGTTGTACCTTACCACACACTGTGTATCTTCATTTTTTCAGTATGCACTGAGGCAGTCATGATCATCTTTATTTGGATTCTTCCCTCCCATCTTCGGTTCTGTGTGTAAGCTAGATGTCGTTAATTGTGGAGAAGTTTATGCAATGCATAGCTGAAGTATAGCTGTTGCTGAACTAAAACCCAAATGTGGTCCATCTGCTGCAGTGGTGAGAATAAATCTGGACGTGCAGGAGCTTTAAAGCAGAAGTCTGTAGCTGGGACAGGCATAGCTGAAGTAGCAATGAAAGCTATGTGGATACTATCACACTTCGAAGTGTATGCAGAACCAAATGACACCAGTATTACTAGATAGATGCCCATCCCACTGCAACCTAATATCTGCTGTGGGTTTTTTAGCCCCCACAAGCTGTTATTGCTGAGCCCCAGCTCAGCTCTTCACTTTCCTCATTTTGTCTACCTTTTCAGCAGAAGACTTGTGGTTGCTGGAAAGAAACAGATGAGTGATGGGTTGTGCTGGAGCACAGACCCCAAACACCTCAAGGATACCATAGAAGAATAGGGCCCACTGCCATCAGCTCTGCTTTTAGCCAGAGGCTGCAGTGTTGCGGGGAAGGAGAGGGAAGTCCCTCAAGTGACAGAGCTCAGACTCTGTGTGGTTAGCTCAAGCGCAAGAAGGGCAGGACAGTGAGGGAGGACTGAATCCACAGTTCATCCAGAGCCTTCTGAAAACCCATAGGCGTATCAGCCCCAAGATTTAATAATGTCTCTGTAATTGGCAGTCTTGTTTTGCTTTTTTTATTGGTATTGGTGTCGTGAAAGATCAGAATGATATCTCCCAACCGTAATTTGGAGGCTGCTGAAGTGGTAAAGGATAATGTCATATATGGCTCTGAAAGTAAGCTAGATGTTCAAAGGTAAAAGTGTTTTGCTGAAAGCTGTAAGTCGTTGATTTTGGGAGTGGATGACAGGTGTCCTTTGGGTTTTATGTGTAATTCTTTCTGCTTCAGATTAGGTGGTTCAGGATTTAAACCTACCATGCCTGCCTTTCTGTGTCTGGAGCAGTTTTACTTAGGACAGCATCTTCTGCCCTCAGTGACCAAGAACTGTTGCAACTTTGCGAACTTTATCCCTGTTTTATTACAGTTTATGCTTTTATCTCCCTACTTTCCTTTGGTCTTTCTCTTGCCATGTCATCCTCTCACCATGTCTTCCTCTTACTGCTCTTCTCCACTTACTGTTCACGTTTTTCTTTGAGTGGGTAGGGGGTTAATTTTTGTGGGATTAAAATGGAACCGTTCGTGTACTTGAAACAAAGCACATGCATAGCTCTTAGATCAAGGACTGAGCTTTCAGCACCAATGATAAATTAGGCCCTTGTTTTCCAGAACTCTTCTCCGTAAGAAGCTATAGAAGGAGGGATGCTAACTGTAAATTGCAGTATGTTCATTGTCTGCAGCAGAAATTGGCAAATGAATTAACAGTGAAGTTTCAATCCATATTAGAGCTGGATCTGTAGCTGCTGAAGTCAATGGAAATGTTCCCGTTGACTCTTATAATGATAGCCATTATTTGTGATTTTTTTTTTACTGTGGTATCTTTTTAAATAAGAAATTGGTATCTGCATCTTCTGCATACATTTCTCATTAATGA
The DNA here is from genome assembly GCF_000699145.1 of Aptenodytes forsteri. Classification (NCBI taxonomy): domain Eukaryota; kingdom Metazoa; phylum Chordata; class Aves; order Sphenisciformes; family Spheniscidae; genus Aptenodytes; species Aptenodytes forsteri. The sequence goes on from NW_008794089.1 coordinate 1,631,301, forward strand.
TGACTACTTGTATTGTACAACTCTTTGGCAGCACGGTTTCCAAGGGCTAGGTTTTGCAATGCTAAAGGGTTGCAAAAGGGAACACTGGCATGGCCTGATACAACTCACTACAAGCTGCACTTAGGAATTGTAGAGGCTGTTATCGTTTTGTGTTCAAGTGATAAATTCGGTGGTAAGAGGAAAAAAATCAGAAATAGGAAGCTTATCCATGGCTTATACTTGTATTATCTTGCAAAATAATTTTATTGATATTCCATGCTTTACAATGTCCCTTTCCTGCAGCTTTCCATGCAAATTGCAAAACAGATCAACCAGAGCTCAGCTTCTTTGTACAGAAAATGATTTTTAAAAGCATTTTGCTAACTATCTTCATATGTCATTATAGCACAGACATACATATTGGCCAAAAGCACTTAAATTTCAAGCTAAAGCAAATTTCTGCAGCTGAAGACTGTAAGTCCTTCTGTAACTTCAGGAGTACAGCATTTCTTATTCATAAGGGATCAAGACATGAAGTGTAGCTTCTATTTTTACGCCATAATTGCATTAAGTTTATAGAAAGCAAGTGTTGTCATATGTAGTACTAAATCAAATTAGTGGTGGATAAGAGACGAATAGTGTACCAAGTTCAGGTACCTGACTGACATTGTTTTCCTGTCTCATGTTAATTATTTGCGTCTTTGAAGGTAGCCCAGGTTATTCTAAATCTTGTAGTTATTCTTGGAGAATGTGGAAAGATAGGCTGATCAACCAGCAAAATACTGTTTGAGAAAGGGGCGTAGGTTTTTCATTTCTGCCTCTTAAGTAAAACCAAACTGACCAAAAGGGTCAGTCAGCTATTTGTAATTTGAACTCCATCAGTCCTTCTGAGGAAGAGGTATCTGTTTGCTCCTCTGTGGGAATTTCAGGCAAGCTTTCAAATACCAAGGCTCTGTCTGTTTAGTGTAGGCTGCTGACAGCACTTGAAGTCCTCATTACATTTTTTTACAGATCTTTTTGAGGGGTAGCCTTTATCAACATTTTCCCTAATTCCTCTGAAGAACAGTGTGCTTTTTGTCAATTGGTTACTGTCTTTCATCTGAAAGATATCTTTCTTTGGTAGCCATCATTCTTTATCTCTCTCTATATATAGTGCTTGTAAAGTATATTGGGATTGCTCAGTATGGAAGTGACTGCACAGAATATTTTTAGCAGTAAAAGGCTGTGCTTGGAGGTATCCGGTTCAGTGAGGACAAGCAGTCTGTCAGAATTGCTGCTGGTTCCCAAAGCACTTGCTAACGTTTGCTTCTAGTGTGCGTTGGTCCTCTGGCTGTTGCTCAGGCCCTGGCTGCCTGGTGCCTGGTCGTGCATCACGTTCTCCGTTTCCTCTAGGGACTGTGCGAGATGCGGGAGGTCTGACTGCTGCTGCTCCTGTCCTAGCACAGCTTTGCAGGTCTGCAGCCACCTTCCCTCTCACCAGCAAGAGGCAGCCGGCACCTCTGTGCGTCCCAGAGGCAGAGAGCAATGTCTGCTGGCTCCCTGTCTAGATGCCCTCACTGTCCTTGTCTTCGGCTCCAGGACCAGCTGATGTTCAAAGGGCAGCACATCCTGAATACTCCCTCATTTGATGCTTTCCTTAATTAGTTAGCTGTATACCATCCAGGGAAATGAAGCTGCAGATCTGAGAGTGATCGCAAAGTGTTTTGCTTTTTGGTCAAGCGGGGCCAAACCCAGGCTATGCAGTGGATTGCCAGCTAAGCAGAGAGCTAGTTTCAAGGTTAATCTCATTTCAAAAATAGAGGGAGGGAGATGCATTACAATGTTTCATTGGAAAAAATGTCAAAAGCCATTAGCTGCTGGCTGAAATATGTGAAAGGGAGCAGCATTAACTCTGCTCTTCATTTTGCGTGGAGGTGAAATGAAACATTTCACCATTTACCTTTGGGAATTAAGATGCAACATGTTTTTAAGGTCAGTTCCTCTGTTACAGGGATTCTCAGTATAAATATGAAATAAAACTTGTTTTCCTTTGCACATGCTTTCTTTTTAACATACCATATTGTCTGTTCACTTACATATGGCATGAATGTTGACAAATATAGGTACACACATGCACATATATGTAGTGCACTGAACAGCTGTGTATTTCACATGCACAATTTTCCTTGTCAATGTGCTACATACATAATGTCCATGTTCAGGGAATAGCATGCCTGGGATAGCACCACCTGCCAACTAAAACAGGTCGATCAGGCATATTCATACATTCCAACCTCCTGACCAGTTTCAACTACTACTATTTTTAACTTGCTAGGGAATATTTCTTTCTTACTTTCACCTTGCAAAAGTACATACCTTCAAAAACTGAAAGAGAAAGGCTTCCCTTCTGGACTTGCATGTATCTTCCTAGAGCTAAAATCTGTCTGGATTAAAAATCCCAACTAATGTAAATTTCCACTGGACTAAAAATAAGTTTTATTTCTTTGGAAAGAGGGAAGTACCTAGCTTTTCAAAAGAGACAGAGCTTGCATCTGGCTGTGAGAAGGATCTACATACTGAATATCTAAATCATGACATTTGTAAATATGTTTAATTTAAAAAAATGTTTTTATACTTAAAGGCTCCACTGCTTCTACTTAGGTTGACCTGCATATTGCAGAGCTCCATAAACTCATATGAAAATATCTCTTCTACTGCCTGAGCCTGTATTTCATCAGTGGCCACTGTCCATAAACTGTGTGCATGACTAGCTCCATATTTGTGTATCCCTTCCCTGATGTGCTTTGTGACTTGACCTTTTGCTCTGGACGCTGTCCTTCCCGCACACCCCTGTCTTGCCTCTGTGGCAGGAGGCAGTGTGCAGATGCTACTCTGTGGGAGCAGCTTGTTCCAGCTTTCCCGTGGTCTCACCTGTTAGCTGTAACCATAGACCGGCTTGCTTATCCCTTCCCTTTGGGGGTCTTCTACCTTGGATGTGCAAATGGCGAGTAGTCCTTTTTCTCAGCCTGGTTTTTCAGGCTTCCTGGACATTTCCAACAAAAAGGAGGAAAGGGCTTTCTGCAGTCATCCCCGCTGGCTCAGCTCTCAATAGGGATGTGATTTGGTTTGAGTATGGGCATATGTTGACATGTCTGTCAAATTAGAGAGATTGCATGATGCAGAGTTCATGCTGCCTTTGTTCCAGCTGTGGGAAGCAGGCAACAGATGATGCAGTGGAAGTGCTAGCTGGCCCCTGCAGATATTAGGTATGAACACAGCATTTTAAATCCAATTCTGGGATCTCTTGTGCCACTAAACTCTGGCCTAAAATATCTGCAATTTCTTAAGCAAGGCCATTGAGTCTAGCTCAGCTAAGCCTCCTTAAGCAAGCATGGTATTTTATAACAAATATATCTTGAGGAACAGTAATTACCCATACATCTTAACGTGGCAGGCATTGGAGCATCTCCAGCAGCTTACAGAGACTAAATATGACAAATAAATGTCATGAGTGATGAAGCCAGAGAGCAATGTGTCTTGAGCTGATGGATGCTCTCTGTCCCCTGTCAGGATGTGGGCTGGGCAGGGTTCCCAGGCTCCAGCTCAGTGCAACGTTTCAGTATATGCTCACTTTTAAGTATAAAGTGCTTTCTCCCTGCTAAAGCAAAAGGGACAGTTCATAAGTTTCAATCTCCTCGTGTGTATGTGAGTGTTCCTACTTCCACAGAATGATGTGGGTAATTCTGGATAATCTGTATCAAGGATGGTCCTTTACTGAAGGTAGTCATTAGTAAGCCAAAGCTCTGAGGGCAACGGTGTATACTTGTCTGCCCTTTTCTTTTAAATGCCAAATTACATATATAAAAGACACAATCAGCTATAAAGTACAGAGGCAGAACAGAAATCATACCAGAGGATTTTTACGGTTGAAGGGTTACCACAGAGGTATACTATATGAACGTGCCAAAAGATTTCCACTTCAATACAGAGCACGAAACATAGCTAGTGAAATAATTACTGACAATTAGCAAGTCAGCAAAGGGAAAATGTATTGGTGATAGCATTGCTGTTTATAATTATCCATTGCAATCATTAACGAACTCTTTAAAAGGATTTCTGTTGTAAACCCCTCAAGAGAGTGGCACCAAAGCGTTCGGTGTTGGTAGCCCACTTTCCTCCTTTGAGAGCACAACTATGTAAAACCGATGGGAAAACACTGGCATCTGCTTGCTGCTTTATTCTTTCAGTGAAAGTGTAGTTTCCTTCGATTTAAAAGTCTTTGTTTAATGTTCATGTGTATATATATCTTTTAATAATACGTTAGTCTTTGAGTTTCTTGGCTTTGTCTGTTGGGCTGCCTCTTCTGCTCTGCAGTTGGTCACACTGTCAGTGTGTCCTCAGGCACGGTGTCCCTTGTTGCATGGCGTCATCTTTGTTTTCTCGTTGACCTACGTGATAACGAAGCGAGTGCTTTGCAGTATTTACAATTGATGTATTTTAATTTCTGAGCAGTTCACATTTTTCCTCAGCTTTTAGCGTGACTAATGATTAATGTAATTGTCTTCAGAACCGAGTCTCAGCACCCACCCAGGATTGTTTCTGTAGCAAGGCTGAGCTGGTTAAAGTGTATTTGTACAAATCTCTGTTAAAATTAAAACTGTCCTCATTGCTGAAAGAAAAAATCCAGGAGGTTGCTGGCTGGTCTCCACAGGTAGAGATTATGGCCTCTTGCTTTGGCGGGGCATAGATGTGAAATACATTTCATCCCCCTGCAGCCAGAGCAATGAGGCCATGGCCAGGCCCATCCTGGATTGCTGCTTCAGCCACTTGAGTTCGCAGCCATTTTGGGCTCCCACAGGCCACTGCCCGTGAGCCTCGCTCCCCTCTGACACACTGTAAATGTCTCCATATGTCTATTTTATTTTTACTGCGCTGTTTGTATTTAGTGACAATCCAAACTGTAAGTGCTGGCCTAGTATGGTGGCAATATGTGCATTTTTTGCTTGCTTGAAAGCCCTGCGTAAGCTAGTAAGTCGGCGAGTGTGGCCCTGAGGCTGCAGCACGGTCTCGCTGGCTGGTTTTTAAGCCGTTAGATAAAAGAAGGTCAAGAACCAGGCCCTTGCCTGGAGGCTGTGATGTGTTTGCTTGCATCTACACCACGTAGGGCTTGCAGATTGGTCTGGAAAAGAGCTTGTTGAAGCAGTCTAAAATGAAACTTGGAAGCAGACTAAAAATTTATTCATGTGGACAACCAGAAGGCCACTTCCTCAGGCTCACTACCTTCCTGCCTCTTATTTACATGTAGCTCTGTGTGTGCAAGGCAGTTGCTTCCTCAGCCTTGTTTTTCAGCAACTTTTTAGAGGTTATTCATTTTTATAGGTTACTCCTTGACTTCTCTGAAGATCAGCTTGGTTGTCTGACAACTGCTAGGTGTCTCAACACTGCGATGGGACAGTGTTTTGTTATCAGTCATTTGGTTTTGGAGGTCGAGAGCTGTGAAGGCACCCAGTGAGTGGGATTCTTCAAAAATAAGTATCTTTTGCTTTATGCTGCAAGAAATAACTACATCTGTTGTGATATGAGTGAGCGCAGTACAGATATCTACATGTAACTATTTTCTGTGGGGTTTTGTAAAGGGAAGAGTTGGTACAAAGGGGGGATAACTTTTTGCTACCATTCTCTGTTACAGCTAGATAATTATGTTTAATTAGGTAGGGGTTCATCCGTGCTAAGCTAGATGTTCTCATTTTTTGAGAATTTTGTAGGGATGTATTTTTTAAAATTACATTTCAGGAAAAGCTGTCATTTTTAAGAGGAGCTGCACTTTTAAAAAATATAAATGAGTGGAAAAGCTAATTTCTCAACATGTGGTGCCAAGCTGTCTAGCAGCTCTAGTATATTCTGTCGACACAAAGCTGTATTTTTAGCCTGACTCTCTGCTATGCATGTTGTCATAACAGGTGCTTGATGAGACCATTTTCTTTGTTTATAGATGAGGTCTTGTCCGAAAACTTTTTGGACTACAAGAACCGTGGCGTCAATGGCTCTCACCGTGGTCAGATTATCTGGAAGATTGATGCCAGCTCTTACTTTGTGGAGCGTAAGTATTTTTTCCAATCCTCCTACAGTATAATTCACTCACTGCAGAAAGATAATTGAGCTGCTTAAGTTGTTCTTATGATGTTTTTATGCCCAATATGTCCTTTAGGAAAGGCCAAAAATGTTAACAAAATCTTTGAATGTATTGAGAGGAATTGAAACATTTTGTGGAGTAGAAAACCACAGTTTCTGCAAGCAAATAAATCTTGTAGACATTGACTTATTTACATATCATTTTTTATACAGTTATGAATAAGTGTTTTAATCCATTTGTTATTTGGACTATATCATTAGTAATGAGCTGCATTAACTTTAATATGGTATTAAGGAAAAGAGGAACTCAGGGGCATAATCTCACTCCAGGAAGATTCACACTGACTTTTAATTGGAAAACTTCATGGTGCATCTGGCTTACACCAGATTCAGGTGTATTTGGAGGTAAAAAGGGTCAAGTTCTGATCATCATCTAGACCAATAAAAGTATAACAATATGTAGTTGCCGTAAGGTACACTGATTTCAAATTGTTCTTCATCATTCATATGTTACCCAGGGCATCTGATGCAATGCAGTGTAACTCTTTTCCACCCCATTAGCAATTAAAATACAGAAACACTGAATTTGCTTCTGCAAAGTACTTGCACAGCAATTTCACATTTCCATGCTTGGCTGTCCCACATCCCTGACCAAAGTGAACCTTGACCATTCAAGTCCTTCCTCTTTTCAAAGAGTTACTACGTGCTAGCGTAAATGGAATTCATGGTCGTCTTTAGAGAACAGAAATAGGGTACTCAAAAGACTGGACTGAGATCTATAGCGAAACATCTGTGGTGAAAGAGCTACATGTATCCTTAAGGAGGAGTTAAGCGTGAAGAAGCCTAGCATGCAACAATTTGTTTTTCAATTCTACTGAATGTTCCCAATGATCTACCTTAGCCTGCTGGGCAAAATTCAGAAGTTTTGTAAAAGCATATATAAATTGCATGACAGTTAGGGTATATTTGTTTAAGACTGTCTGAATTTGAGAGCAATCAAGTGAATCTTTGATATAACTAAATTCTAAAGGATTTGGAAAGGATGAGAGTTATACTTGATTAGATGAATCTATGACTTTGACCTTAAGTATCTGGTATCAGCAAGGATGCTATGTGCAGACATTTTATGTATACTCAGTCCTAGAAACAAGTTATCTCTTTTCAGTATGAAGCGTTGCTGATGGCCTGTAATTCCGAGTGTTGAGAATGTTGTTCTAAAGAATTAAGGGAGCTTCTGAAATGTCTACAGGACATACAGGATGCTTATATCCTGTGTTTTGAAAAATACATTTATGGAAAATTGTTTAATATGTAAGAACATGAGTTTTAGTTATCCTGGTTTTGCGGCAGAAATACATTACAGGTTCTAAACTTTAAAGCAGACTCTAATTTGCAGCTGCTTCTTTGAGCTGTGGTTACTAATCTGTGAGACTGATCATGCTTTCTTTTAGCTGTTAGTGTGGGACGGAGATCTAAAATCCCAGAACTGGGCTTTGAAGAGGCCTTAGTACCTTGGTTTATTGAGGAAGAGTGGAAGTGGGACCGGGCTGCTGGTAGCTTTCCTGCCTAATCCACAACAGAAAAGAAAGAGGCAATGTGAGAAATGCTTAGGAGAAAGCCTCTTCAGGTGGGCCATGTTTCATTAAGGGCTCAACTGCACAATGATTTATGTCAGCTTATTAAGTTGCCCCCATTAGCTGAGACATAGTAGCTGTTGTTAATTGATTGCATGTATGTTCTTCACTTGCCCTACTGTAAGAAAATGCAGCTTAGCATAACCATCCTTCACTGATGCTTAAAACTAAGTCGTACTACACTGTAGTTGGGCAGCCCATGCTTCATGAGTTGCTGCTTCTTGGTAATTTGTTATGCTGCTATCATTAGTTTGTGAATCTCAGTCCTGAGATTATGTACCAGTGCACTCATCAAGGACAAATCATTGCCCTGTCCAGAATTAAAATAGGAGAAAATGAAGTAGGCAGTAGTAAATAACAGCACATATGGATACTTAGAGCCACTTGACTATTGAAGTGGGAAGTTAAAGCAGTGAAAAATGTTATGTATGTGAATTTTATATATCTAAAAATATTTGACTGTTCCTACTCATTGTTGAGATGTCTATATGAAAGTACACAGCTTTGTAGTTGATTAAATGTCACGTTAAAAACTGCAGTGTCTGAAAACCTTGTGTATTTTCTATCCAAAGAGGACAGTGAAAACCACATTCCTTCAGACTTTCATTTTTTGGACAGAGATCACATCTTCCTTTTATGTTGCATAGCACACAATACGGTGACATTTGCAGGAATCTGAAAGATACTGGTCATCAAAATCAAACTCACCTAAGAAATCTATTTTCTTTTTCTTGCCATTCACTACAGACCTGAGAGAACCTGGAGGACAGGGCAAGGGGTATGTTCAGTGGTAATGTGGTATAAGAATTGCCATGTTGGTCCAAAGTTAACCTGACCTGGTGGTTAACCTAACCTCCAAAAATGGCCAATAGTTTAGAGTTGAGGAGGGTATAAAGGTAAGCAAGTGTTAGTGAGTCTTCTAGCTGGAGTGTTCTTAGCTTCTGTTAATCTGTAGCTCAGGCACTTCCCGAGATGGTAGTGTTTTTATTTAGTGGTTGTCAAGGCACATAGTAGGTAGCTAAGATGTGGTAATTTATTTTCAAGGTATCTGTATTGTTTTTCTAAGCATTATGTTATACTTCCCTTAACTTGCTTTTGATTGGAGTCTTGCTGATTATAGCATTAATTCTCTATAGAACAAAGTAGCTCACTTGCGAAGGCAGCCCTTAATTTCTGCTTTTGCTTTTCCTGTAACTATCTGTACCTTGGTATCTGTTCACCACATGAGTCAATATTGGTAATTTATCAACCACACAGTGCTTCAGAAAATGTTATGGTATACGCTGCAGTGTTTGGCCCATCGTAGCTGGCAGGAGCCACGATAAAGGGGAAATCACAGTATAGTCAAATAAAGAATCAGCCTTACATAGAGAATTTAAAGTTCACAAGAATTTAAGGCAATCCACGCAGACTAGTTTGGTTCCTGTTCTTGAAATGTATAAAGGTTTAACACTTTTGGTGGTGCTATTGTGTGAGGTAAAATAGGTTTATTATCAGGGTGACCATGGGGATCATCCTGTCCAACTTCAGAAGTCAAAGTGTTTCTTTTGCCAATGGTTAGACTTTAGGATTCCTCATGGTGTGTTTTGTACTACATTTAAGGAAATTACCGTTATGCTGTGATCAGCCAGCCACTTAACATAAAGAGCTTAAAAAGACATTTTTGAACTTTTTTTTTGTTAAAGAGCAATATGAGGGAACTTGAAAAATCAAAGGTATTAAACATTGGCTGATTTGTAACAGTGAAATTCCCATTAATCTGAAAAAAGAAGTGTTAGGAATGAGGTCAAGTAAATAGCGAGTTATTACTCATTTTCTATATTTTGAATCTGGAGGCATATATAATGTGTTTGGGAGTATTTTGTTCAAAAGCCTTAATGTTCCCCATTTAGTTATCCTTTCTTTCCTGCATTTTTGAAAATTAACAAACAAATTAAATATGACACTAACTATGTAACCTGTAGTCCTTATACATAAAACCACTGTTTAGGTACTTAACAGAATACTGACATCTAATCACTGTAGATAGTAATTTGTATGCAATGATCTGGGACCTGGAATAGAAGTGAGTAAAGGCAAAAGTGGCTGGAAGTTACTTTGTGGTGGCAGATTATCACAAGAGAAATCTTTTATCGGATGCAGTTGTAATGATAATTACTGGCAAAAAACATCAACCTGGAGGACCATACTAGACAGAAATTGTGTACATGCTGCCACTATGGGCAGAAGAAACTAACAATATTGTGAGAGATTTGTAGAAGTGCATCAGGAGCGGAGAACACAAAGGAAAGCATGGCAAGAAATTGAAACCGTTTTTTAACTGCACTTTTTGTACTTTTATAAAACTGAAATTCTGCCATTTCAGATGCTTCTCTGTTTAAGCTATACTTTCACAGTATTCTCAGTGGATTGCCCAGTCTGAGTCATTAAGGGTTACTTTTTCAGGTATATTTAAGATCTTACTAGGTTAAGAAGATGCTTTTTGTGTGGTAGGTCAATGACAATGCAAAATAGTTTTCTTTTTGGAACATGCTTCTATGTTTTGGGGGTATTTGGGCAAAATACATAAATTTGCTGATAGCCTGGTTTAAGACCGTCTAGAGAGCCCTATCACTTTTCAAAACAGGTAATTTCTTAACATGTACCCATACGGCATTTTCAGATACCACAGATGTTTAAAGTTTGTGTTTGTTTTAGTGATTTACTTTTTCACCTTGAACTAAGATCTTTTCCAGAGAAGCGCGTGCCTTTCCGCTTTGCATATCACAAACTTGCAACATAATGTTGCCAGACAGATATGTAATTGGTGTGAGCCAGAGAGGGAATTGCTTCCAAATTACAGCACGAATGCCTGCAGAACAGAACTCCTCTCCTATTAATACCCAGCAAACAAAAAGCCTTAACAGCTGCAGAGGCAATGTTGCACTACGGCCAGTTTTGCATTTCTGCAGAAGTCTAGCAATTTGGGGTTTTATGACAGCCAGTGATAAACAGTAACTATCCACTGTAACCATGAAATGGTTGGGGTTTGGGGAGAGGAAGGAGGAGGGGAAAAGAGGCTACATACCACTAGGGATATATCCTTTGTGTTAAGGCTTGGAGGGCACTGCAGTGAAAGAACCAGCCTATAATGGGTTTTCCAGGAAAGTAAACGTGCTCTGCCTCACTGCAATTTCTGGCACACTGTTTTTTGGCTTATACAGCATAGAATCGTTAAGGTTGGAAAAGACCTCTAGGACCACTGAGTCCAACCATCAACCCAATGCCACCATGTCCACTAAATCGTGTCCCTAAGTGCCGCATCTATACAAAGAGAGAGTGTGCAAGAGACCATTTCACTGAAGTGCAATGCAGCGTTGTCCCGTAAGCACAGTATCAAACTAGCATATCCTTAAAATGATGAGAAAAGTTTTAACACTATTCAGAATTGCACTGAAGACAGCCAAATACCTAGGACCCCTGTTAATCTACTGGCCTTTCTGTAGATTGTTTTACTACCTGGCAACTAAGAAAACCATTTCCAAGTGTAACCAGTCATCTGTGTGGCACTTTTATGCGGAAGCTTATACAGCAGTTGTTTGTTTAAATTTGTTACTGTTGTTGCTGCTGCATTTTTACTAATAGCAGAGATGGATGATAGGCCTTGCAGAGAGCAGAAATTATTTATTCCTATTGACTAGCAAGGAAATAATGGTAAAAAAACCATGCAACTAAAGTCAGAGGTGTCAGAAATCCTGGTATGTCTGCAGGTAGAAAGCATATGTTCTAGGTCACGGTCAATATATGCCATATGTGTGCGTTTAAAGAATATGTACAGAAATGTCCCCAAAACTGAAACAATCAGCCCTTTTGTCTGGGGCTCTCTCTAGAAAATATATCTTTTGCATTGCTTTAGGAAGCCAATACAAAGGCCACTTTCAAAGTATGAATAACTGAAGGATGTTGTAGCTTCAAGTGTTTCCAAATAAATGAGGCACAGTCATATCAACAAAAGCTTTAACAAAGCTGGAGTATTTGCAAAGTTGTCCTTTTTCTGGACAGGCTGACAAGTCCAGCCCACTAAAATAATTTCCTGTCTCCATTTTCATCACCCCAATGTCTCTCAAATCACATGCGCTTCACTTTATGAAAAAGTGTATCAGGGGAGAAATTAGAGATAAGGCTGTTGAAGTCCATCCTGCTATACCTTTGAGCAAATTAGAATATGCTGCATGACTTTAACCTTCAGGAGTCCACAGATGGTAAAAACTGGAGCAACACAGAAGCATCTTCAACAGTGTGAAGACTATTTAGCAGAATGGTTAAAGGTGTCAGAAAAAACAGATACAAAGCAATAAGAGAGACTTGTACCCCAAAATGTGCATCTACTGCTTGTCTCTCTCCCAGGGAAGACATACCATAGTTTTGAGGTTCTTTCTCTTCATCTCCTTGCACATGTAGTAGTCTTAATTGATGCTGTTTGGTTATCTTCCACCCTACACACAATTTTTAAATTCCTCCTTTTCCTCAGCCTGGTCCCTTTATAGTAGTTTAATATTAATATTTGAGTCAGGCTTAGCTTTGGAAAGAGGAGCACAGTCGGAGCCCTGATGAAGGCATTTCCCAGTTCAGGGCTGTTGAGGTTCTTCAAGAACCCTTTGCTTTGGATCCTTTGATCAGCCCTTTAATCTTTGCTGTTGTTGCATTTCCTGTTAGTTTTTCTCTTACAAAGTCTTTTTGTGCTGGGATTGTAGGCAGCAACTTAAAAATGGAAATGTAGGTCAATCCACACAAGACGTTAGACAGCTATTTCTCAGCTTCCTGTATGGTTGCACTGTAGTAGCTTAACTGAGAGACTTGTCTGAGAATCAGATTTTTCTCTTTCTCTCCCTTTCCATAACTTGTTTTGACATTTGTGGACATATTTTGTTTGTACTGTGGAGATCAGGGCTGTTTGTTTATTCGTTCCCATGCAGGGAAGAAGATGCTTGTGTTTGCAGCATGTGTGCTTGGTGACACCATGCTGGGACAGCCTGGCTGGTCCCCATGCTACCTGCTCTCTGTTTTTCATGGCAGCACTTAAAGAAATCACAAAATCTCTGCTTGTACAAAGCTGAGATTGAAGTGAGAGCTCTGATAGGTTGGTAATAGGAGTTTCAGAAAGCGCTCTCAAGGTGAACTGGAAAGCTTTAAATGAGAAATAATGCCTGATCTTAGGCACGCTGAAGTCAGAGTAAGTCTTTCTTCAGTAAGCTATAGTTCCCAGTCATGGAGACCACAGCTTATATGGTCTCTTATCTCAGCTACTTAACTCTAAACAAGCATAGACATTTTATCAATGCATCAGAGACTGGACATCACCTAATTCCCAAAGCAGTGGTCAAGAAGCTGTGGTAACAGTTAACTGAAGTTTTAGTGCTAATTACACTGAGCCTTGGGGCATTTGGGACCTGGTTTGGATGCACAGATATATTCTTGTTTGTTAACTTTCAAATTTTTATTAGTTGCTTTTTTTTATTACAGTAGTGTCTAGTGTCTCCTGCGAAGAGTAGATCTTCTTTTCTATGTACTAAGATAGTTTCTATTCTAAAGAGCTAAGGCCAGATTTTTGAAGGTATAAGTTCAATGCAAATGTTTGAGAGTTAGGCTTCAAAGCTGAGATAGGGAAGATAGATTAAAAGGTGAGATGTGGAAACAGAGGCACAGAGTGAAGAAGTGACTTGCCAATGCATGGGTACAACTGCAGATAAGACTTCAGTTTCCATACTCCCTGCTTAGTGTCTCATCTGGTAATTTTAGGCCACCTCTAGTCTGCAATCTGAACTATTGGGAATTACTTAAAAATTGTACCCTGAAAATAAATGTGCCCTGCTGCATGGTATGTGCCTCTTCCTTTTGTTCTTTAAGGAACGGTTTCTGAAAGCTCTTCTGCTGGAAAGAGGGAAGAGGTTTGTGTAGGGCTGTTATGGCTTTATCAAGTTGGAGTGGGCCTCAGAAAAGGTGGTAATGAAGGAACCAGGATTTTTCCTCTCTTTTCTGTTCCATTTTTTATTTTTAAGCCAGCTGTGGGTGTGCTGGATCTGCTTGCTGTTTTTTTCCCAGACATTGTCAGGTTGAGGGACAGCAGTAACTTTCCTTGCAGTCTAACAGCCCGACTCTTGCCTGGCTGATCCTCTACCTAGGAAAGACAAAGATTTGTGGAGTCATCTTACTGGCTGAACATAAGACATGCAACTGGTTCCAGCCTTGTTGTTTCCCTGCAGCTAGGCCTGTTTCACATGTGGAGACAGAAGGGCACTGTTGTGCCAGTGCTGCTGGGTGACCCCGTGTTCTGGACACATAGACCATAGAGTCAACCCCCAGCTTTGCCTGGTGTCTTGTGTCCTAGAGTGGCAGAAGAGTGCAGCCTGGTGAGGATGCCCGGCCCCCAGGTCCAGTGCAAGCTAGTGCCAAGTGGTACCTGAGGCACCAGATATGCCTCCCGTTGTGAGATGCAACACCATGTGATTTTGTATCTTGGGAAGAAGATGCTTGACAAGGGGGGGGGGGGAAATCACAGCGTGTTCCTGTTCTGTTCTCCTTCATTTATCACATTGTTTTCTTCATCCCCATTACTGTTTTTTCTTGCACATATCCGCTCAGTCCCTAATTTGACTAATTCTCCTAACTTGGGAGATTTGGGAGGACACAGAAAATTGTGACTTTTTTGGGGGACACTGGCCTTTTCAGGCTTGTTTGATCTTAAGGTAAGGGGAAAGTTGACAGAGTTTACTTTCCAAGCAGGAGCTTGTGGCTTAACACCCTTTACAAGAAACAAGTAAGGACTGGGGAGCAGCCAGTAGTGCTGCCACTGCCAGGAGGTTGAAAAGAGGCTATGTGGTCCTTACGGCAGTTCCTGCTTGAATTTCTCATCTAACCTAGTGTTTGACAAATGCATAAACAGATACCTATTGTTTTGCTGCTTTGAAATTTGGATGTTAGTATTCTGCACAATGGGTGCTGAAGTCACATAATTTATTTTAATGGATCAGTATAACTTAAATAATCATAGAACAGTTTGGGTTGGAAGGGACCTCTAAAGGTCGTGTAGTCCAACCCCCCTGCCATGGGCAGGGACATCTTCAACTAGATCAGATTGCTCAGAGCCCTGTCCAACCTGACCTTGAATGTTACCAGGGATGGGGCATCCACCACCTCTCTGGGCAACCTGTGCCAGTGTTTCACCACCCT
>NW_008794089.1:1649019-1656377 GCF_000699145.1 Aptenodytes forsteri
GGCATCTCTAGTTTAAAGCCCTCTTCACCAGCTTGGCAAGCCTATGACTGAAGATGCTCTTCCCCTTCTCTGACAGATGGACCCCATCAGCCCCCAGTAGACCAGGTTTCTCAAAGCGAGTCCCATGGTCTAAGTAGCCAAACCCCTGGCCGTGGCACCAGTCCCGTAACCATTTGTTGACTCACCAGATTCGACTGGCCCTTTCAAACCCCTTCCCTTTGCCCAGCAGGATTGATGAAAAAATTACCTGCGCTCCCGAGTCCCTTACCACCACTCCCAGGGCTCTGTAGTCCTTCTTGGTAGTCCTCAGACTGCTCTTGGCTGTGTCACTGGTGCCCATGTGAAACAGCAGCAGTGGATAATATAGTCAGTGGACTGTACGAGGCTTGGTAGCCTCTTGGTGACATAATGTTGTTTTGTGATTGATAATCTTTCTGCTATTGACAGTAGGAGATTACAGTGTCATTTTTGACTCACAAATCAGTTAGTCTTTGCCACTGTTAAATGCTTTTGGAAAGTTTGTTTTAGATGATGCTGTCTAGGGGTTTGGTGGAATTGCTCTGTAAGATAGATCCCCTCCTTGCTCCGTTGCCCAGGGGCCCCTGTGCTTTCCCTTAGATACTTCTATTGGGCATGTTTCTGAAGCTGCTGCAAGCCAGGTTAGTCCCCACTGAATTCAGTAAGAATTGCTTGCATGCAGCCCCTGCGTGCCATCAGGCCCAGCACCTTTCGTGTACAACCATGTACAGAGTGCCCAGGTGCAGACTTTGGCCCAAGTGGTTTTATCTTTGTAGAAAAACAGAAGACAAATGCAGTGGAAATGGGAAGCAGCTGTGATTGGAAGGGTATCAGCACATGCATCAAAAGGTCATATTTACTCCAAAAGAGCAGTAAGGTACTGAGCCTTGTTTTAGTTATTTTCTTACTAAATAAAAAAAAGTACTGCATTCATGTTTTTATAATTAAGGATATAAGTTCCACTCAACTCAGGAGACAAGGAGGCTGTCTTTTCAGTGTCAGATCTCAGCACCATCAAATTTGAACATTTCTGATGATGGAGGGGATAGGGTCCCCGAGGACATGGGTCTCTGAGCAAAGGCTAAGTTGCATCAAGGGCTTGCCTGACAGAGAGCAAACTCAGCAGGAGGTTTATTGACCAAGCCCGTCACTAGTTTAAAGGTCCTAAAGAATAGATCGGTGTCAATAGCTTACCCCTTCTAATGTTGGAGAATTTTATGGATTTTTTTTGTAAACCTGTTAAAGCATAGTGTGCAAGTAACTAATCAAAACAGAACTCGGAGCATATGTATTAAAGATAACAACATTTTTCTTAGTTTATGGAGGCAGTGAGTTTGCTTCACATCTAAAAGAAAGGCTCTTTTACACCTCTCTGCAGTAGTGAAGCATCTGAAGGGCTCTTCTTAGGTGTCCAACATGGCACAGGAAAATCTCAGTATAAAGGGGGATAAATCCTTTCACGTAATACAGAAGTTTGGTTGTAACCCTGCTATGTCATTGTCTGGTTTCGGCCAGCCACTCTGTGTCTCGTGCCTTGTAGTGGTTATGGCAACACTTATCCAACTCATACAATAGTGTTTGGAGAATTTTGTTAAACAGAAAAACTTATTTGACCTTCCATGAGGAAGGCAGAATTATATCTGTGGTGTAGTGCTGTAGTGACTCATCCTGTTTCTGAAAAAGTGCACATATGATGCAGGAAGCCTTTTTATAACTGGCTTTTCTTGCTAACTAGCTAGTAAATCTCGCCCTGTTGTCGTCTTACTCCTGGTCCAGGGTCTCCTGCTATAGGACTGCCAGATGTCAAGAACACTATTTATATCCAGAATAGAGAGCAGGAGGTCAGCAGGGATGAATTACTGTCTTCCTGCAGGGTTCAAACACTTTTGCCCAGCAGAACTATCTTTCTGCAAGGTCTTTGATAGTGGTAATAGGATCTTGAGAGCCTCAGATGAAGTGTTTTATATTTCCAAGCTATCCTCCAACCCTTTCAATGCTTTAGATGTTCACTTTACCTCATTAGTAGCAGGTATAATTTCCTCCCATATCTTAGTGCTAATAGCTTTTTATAAATAAAAAAACCCCAAACAACCTTGAAATAGATACTTTTGCTGTAATTGTTTATTAATTAAATTTCTGTAATGATGCTTCTTTCTGTCCTTCCCCTTTCATTAAATTATCTATACTAATTTCGTTATGCATTCTCTCTTTAAAAGTTGTCCTGCCTGTGGATTTTTTTCTAAGTCTCCTTTACCAAAAGCAGCTGCTACAGTGAGACCTCTAAGAGTAGACAGCAGTGTTTATTCCACGCCCTTTTCCTTGGCCGGAGAGCCTGTGTGCCTGGCAGGTACTTGTTCACTTCTGAAGCGGTAGGAAGCAGAGATGTGGGGAGGTGATGTGTTTACTTACCTGGGGTGAGCTGTCACAGCTCGCTTGCAGCTCTAGACTTGTTCCTGAGAGTAAGAGCTACTGGTCTGATTGCTTCTTACTCCGGGGCCCTTTTAAGGCAGCTTTCCATGATTAGACTGTGTATACTGATAATCTAGCAAGCTTCCTCTTAGTGGCCCCTTCACACTATAAGAAAGATGAATACGATCTTCCAATAATCTTGGATTGTCTAGTCCAACTGCCTGCTCAAAGCAGGTCTGGTTAGAGCAGGTTGCTCTAGACCCTGTCTAGTCAAGTTTTGACTATCTTCAAGGATGGAGTTTCCTTCTGGGCAACCTGTTCCAGTGTTTGACTACCCTCACTGTGATTTTTGTTTTCTTACACCTAATCAGAAAATAATAATAATGATGTAACCAAAATGTAAATGTGTCTCAGGCCTCAAATGTAAAAGTGGAACAAGTCATCTTTCCTTTTCACAGACGATCTTTCTCTATGCCTCTCAGTTTTGGTTTTTTTCCTGACCCATTTTTTTTGCATGACTGGGATACGTTACAAGTTCAATAATGATTTCCATCCATTGGAAGATCCAAAAAGGAAATGTTAAAGATAATTATTTTTTCCCCTGATATTTTAAAAAAGTTATCCATTCCTGATATCTTTGTGCATTTTATTTATTTTTTTTAAAGAAAATCATTTATAGCATAAGAAACAAAATCCATTTAAATTAGGAAGTGTATTGCTGTTATGTTGCAAGCATGAGATGTAGCTGGGGTTAGAAATAAGATGGGCAATGCACGTGTATCAGAATTTAAGCTGTGGTGGTTGTAACTTGCCAGCAGTGTTCCCCCAGACAGAGATTTCTGAGTGGCAGAAGTACAAAACCAGCAAAGTAGAGAGTGCAAACACAAGGGGAGAAAAAGCACTCAGAATAAATGTGTAATCTTTTTGCAGTAGAGGAGCACCAGGGAGCTTTCCCAGGCAGCTCGTGGGTAAGGGCTCTTAGCTTCCGAGGGTCCCTCTGAGCTCAGCAGGCAGATTCTGGGAAGGGAGACAGCTTTTGGTGCAGCCCATGTCTAGTGGACACCTCTCTCTCTTGCCTCTGGCTTCAAAAATCAGTCTATGCACAGAAAAGTTTCTTAATGCTGCTGTTGTCTAGCACAGGTGTTACAGGTATGCGACTGCAGTTCTGCTTTGCCTTTTCTACTCCATTAAAATAAGCCTATGGTTGGAACACATCAAGGTCTTTCAGAGGCTCGTAGACATTTCAGAGTCTCGGTTTGTCTTCCTACTAACTTGCTGTGTATCCAAGCTGCTGAGCAGCGCTTCCTGAGGGTAAAGTCGCTTTATAACCTGGCAGCTCTGGCTTAGTCCAGAAATACCTGGGAACCCACACAAACTGATGTGTGATTAACCTCCCCAGATTGTCAGGCAACACTTGAACAGCAGATTTACAGTATATTAGATTAGTCTGCTTAATTGCTAGACAAGATTTAAGGATGAAAGAATACATTTCTTTAAAACAGAATACAAGTGCATTATTAAGATTTTGCTTTACAACAAGGAATTCTCCTTAGCTTCTCAGGTATAGTAGCTAACGCTTATTTCTGACTTCTGAACCTCTACAGTCTGTTAGCCTAGAGACCTCCAAGAGGTGCATTTTTCCTGTTCTTATTGATAAAGGTGTTTGCCTGAGGTGCAATGAGCCAGCCTTGCTCACTTATAAAACACTGACTACTTTTTTCTTTTTGGTTTGTCACTGTGGCATCTTGTGGTCATGGGGAGAGACAAAACTATTTCCTTCCGTCCGCTTGCCTAGGATTTCTTGATTTACATTTAAGTTATGTTCTGTAATCAGCATGCTTCTGGATTCAGGCTTTCAAATGTTTTCCTGTTTACAGGATGTTATGGTAAGCTTTGAGCTGCCTGTGAGGAATATTAAACCTACATAGCTAATAGATTCATCGTTTTCCTTTCTGTTTGTGAACTGCATGAAGTCTATACATGGCATGTCACAAAAATGAGAAATTTCAGTACCAGTATACTTTGGCTTTATTCTTTCTTTTCTTCTTTTCCCTGACGACTCCTTAGATTTCGGAGAACCTATCGTGTACCTTTTTTGTATGAAGGTGAGAATGTAAAAGAAAAGTCATGTAGTGACATTTTGGATTGTAGGGGCTCAGTTCAGAGACAGCCATGACAGTCATCTGTGGTGTTTAAGACGATGCTACCTCAGTTAGCTGTCTGTGTTGGCTCTCTGCCAGAAGTCATCTCTCACCACCACACCATTTTTGGAGTGACTGTTTGATTACTGGCCTTGTAATCAATTGTAATTACTGGATTGCTTGCTCCAATCCTGGTAGTTTAGATCATCTCCAGGTGCTATTTCTAAAGGCTTCAGCATCCTACTAGGCTAGCTACTGTAAGCAAGCATTTGGTGCTGAATCAGCTCATGTTATCTAGAGACTTCAGATGAAGTCTGTGGGGCTCAATTGTGGGACCTTAACAGAAAGCATCTGACTTGTGTTTTTTGTTTATTATGTTCTGGTGCAGAGGGAATTTTCATGTGGGTTCATGCTGCTTTTCCATTCTAATTTCTCTTTGACTTTTGAGAGAAAGAAAATGAAACTTAGCCAGGAGAAATCTCAGCTGCAGCTATGTTGATTTCCCTGACCAAAGAGAAGGTGGCAATTCAGCAGATCAACCAGTTTCCCATGATTTCTACCTTACAAAGGCAGAGTATTCATAGGCAGAGTCGATTCAAACTAAAAGCTTAGTTTAAAGCCTTATCCTGGAAACTCATGCCAGCTTTCAACCTTGCTGCGAAAGATGGTCCTTTTTCAAAAAGATTGACAAAAGTCTCAGTACTGTTTGTAAAGTCCCCCTTGTACTCAGTCAGTAGTAGAGTGGAGCTCTTACAACTGTAGTGGCCTGCACTGTGCGTATTATACTACACTGTCAGTGGTGGTTGTGCCTGGGGAAGGCATGGAGATTAAGCCAGTGTTGATTTGTGTGAAGTGTGTCTTTCAAGAGCTGCGAGCAGCTGTCTGGAGGGGGCTTCCAGTTGTTGTCTAGAACATCTCTTTCAAAAGATCCTGTCTCTGGTTGTATCAGAAACACTTAGCAATGCTCAAAACAGGGAGACATGTGACAGTGCATGAGTGTAATAATCTACACGATGTCTTTTAGTGGGGTTTGAGCTAATTTGTGTTATGTTGCAACTGGAACAGGCCTAAGAAGGCCATAAATTAAATGGGAGAAGGCACTTGCTCTTGCAGAGCAGCTCTGTGGACAGCAGGATCTGAACTTCTCTAGAACTCAGAGATTGAAATCCTGTCACTGCTGCAGTTGAGAGAACTAGCTGTTAATTTAAACAGGATAAGGATTTCACCCAAGTGTCAGAATTTGCTGTTTTAAAATTATTAACTCTCTCCCTGGTATATGTTCACAGAAAAGCATGAAAATTTGATATAATTCCCTTTTCCTCTTTGCACTTTTACAAGAAGAAAAAGTAACTAAATTGCTTCTGGGATGAAATTTTCTATGGTGGCTTAAGGCCAGTACATGGGTGTCTTGTGACTGAGCTGTGAAACCATGAAAACTGGGTTAATAATGAACCTCCCGATACAGCCTTAACATAGCACTGCTAGCAGGCGCCTCTGTAATTACTGCTTCTCTACAAAGTGTGCTGAGCTTCTACAATGGATTAAAAATCTCATATTGTGCTTTCTTCTGTTAGAAAATGACTCAGTGGAAATCTTTTAAATATATATAATACATGCAAAGATAAAGTTTCTGCCTCTGAACTAGCCCATTTGGTTTTTTTGCAGTTTGGAAAATAAAACCTGGTTTTGCTTTAGCAGGTCTATTTCTTTTACTAAATTTGTTGCATTTGAGATGCAGTGAAATGCTAAGTAATACTTCTGTGACATGCATAAATGATTTAGCTGACCTATGCATGTAATGGGCTGTGGAATATAAATCCAGTTGGTAGTGCATTTAGCAGATTTTTTTTTCTTTACCTGGCTATTTTCAAACAAAGATTGCAGGAGCTTTAGAAATATTTTGGAGAAGGGCAGCAGGACTGAGTGACGTGGGTGTGAAAGGAACAGATTACAGCTGAGGAAACTATTTCTTTTGGAAGGAAAATGAGAAGAGGTGGGTGTGGTCTGTGTCCACCGAAACCAGTGGAAGCTTTTCTGTTGGCTTTAATGAGATGAATCAGACTTTTGACAGCTAGTGTGGAAAAGAGGCATCTAGTCTAGATGTTGGAAAATATTTAAAAGGATAAATTAAACACAAAATTTGTAAGCAGTTTTTGTTGTGCCTTGGACTAAAAGTTACTTAGTCCTTCAAAACACTTTCATTTTAGAAGCCACGACTTGTCAAGGCTGACGTAAGGATTCCTGCATGTTGGCAGCTGACTGAAAGTAGTATCTGCCAGGCCTCTCAGGTCATGACAGTCACTTTATGGTAGGTATATTCTCCAAGTCAGCAAGGAGGTGGAAAAATGAACCATCAAAACTATAAAACAACAATACTGGAAATACATTTACCCCTTTGGAGTCTTAGTGTGGCACTTGGCAGTTGGATGTCAGAAGTCTCTCAATTGCTAGCCCTTGTTCTCGTGGGGGACTTCAACTTCCCGGACGTCTGCTGGAAATACAACACGGCAGAGAGGAAGCAGCCTAGGAGGTTTCTGGAGTGTGTGGAAGACAACTTCCTGACACAGCTGGTAAGTGAGCCTACCAGGGGAGGTGCCTCGCTCGACCTGCTGTTTACAGAGAAGGACTGGTGGGAGATGTGGTGGTCGGAGGCCGTCTTGGGCTTAGCGACCATGAAATGATAGAATTCTCCATTCTTGGTGAAGTAAGGAGGGGGGGCAGCAAAACCGCAACCATGGACTTCCGGAGGGCAGACTTTGGCCTGTTCAGGACGTTGGTTGAGAGAGTCCC